>NW_027489057.1:0-22500 GCF_050948215.1 Halictus rubicundus | reverse complement strand
CGCTGGTACTTTGAAGTATACTGATCCTTTTATTATTTTTTTTATTTTTTTTTTTCAAAACACTACGCCGCTGGTACCCGTGAACCTGGTAGAACAGAATGTAGTACGATCGGGTGTCACTCGGATCGCTAATAACTCGGTAAACACGCTTCCTAGTCGTTTGTCATCGCGATACATGCTATCGTAGAGAAAAAAAAAGATAGGGACAGAAGGAATCTCGTCAATCCAACGCTGCGGTACGCATAGACCTTCGGGGATACACTAACTAACAATACGGAGCATCATTTCCAACCGCCGTTTACCCGTGCAATTTGTAGAACAGAATGTAGTACGGCCGGGTGTCACTCGGATCGCTAATAACTCGGTAAACACGCTTCCTAGTCGTTTGTCATCGCGATACATGCTATCGTAGAGAAAAAAAAAGATAGAGACAGAAGGAATCTCGTCAATCCAACGCTGCGGTACGCATAGACCTTCGGGGATACACTAACTAACAATACGGAGCATCATTTCCAACCGCCGTTTACCCGTGCAATTTGTAGAACAGAATGTAGTACGGCCGGGTGTCACCCTACTCAAGTCCATTATTTGCTAATAACTCGATAAATAATAATTGTAGCGAGTTTGGTGTTATGATATATATTGTTAGAAACCGTCTATATTACAGTGATATCACGTCGAAAATCGTCTAGGATAGACCTTCGGGGATACACTAACTAACAATACGGAGCATCATTTCCAACCGCCGTTTACCCGTGCAATTTGTAGAACAGAATGTAGTACGGCCGGGTGTCACCCTACTCAAGTCCATTATTTGCTAATAACTCGATAAATAATAATTGTAGCGAGTTTGGTGTTATGATATATATTGTTAGAAACCGTCTATATTACAGTGATATCACGTCGAAAATCGTCTAGGACCGATACGGAAAAAGTTTCCTCTTAGCGGTGGGACTTAGAAAAATTTTCGTCGAACGTCCGACGGAGTAGTACATCCGTCCATTATTTGCTAATAACTCGATAAATAATAATTGTAGCGAGTTTGGTGTTATGATATATATTGTTAGAAACCGTCTATATTACAGTGATATCACGTCGAAAATCGTCTAGGACCGATAGGGAAAAAGTTTCCTCTTGGCGGTGGGACTTAGAAAAATTTCCAGAGTTTTGTCGACGGAGTAGCACATCCGTCCATTATTTGCTAATAACTCGATAAATAATAATTGTAGCGAGTTTGGTGTTATGATATATATTGTTAGAAACCGTCTATATTACAGTGATATCACGTCGAAAATCGTCTAGGACCGATAGGGAAAAAGTTTCCTCTTGGCGGTGGGACTTAGAAAAATTTCCAGAGTTTTGTCGACGGAGTAGCACATCCGTCCATTATTTGCTAATAACTCGATAAATAATAATTGTAGCGAGTTTGGTGTTATGATATATATTGTTAGAAACCGTCTATATTACAGTGATATCACGTCGAAAATCGTCTAGGACCGATAGGGAAAAAGTTTCCTCTTGGCGGTGGGACTTAGAAAAATTTTCGTCGAACGTCCGACGGAGTAGTACATCCGTCCATTATTTGCTAATAACTCGATAAATAATAATTGTAGCGAGTTTGGTGTTATGATATATATTGTTAGAAACCGTCTATATTACAGTGATATCACGTCGAAAATCGTCTAGGACCGATACGGAAAAAGTTTCCTCTTAGCGGTGGGACTTAGAAAAATTTTCGTCGAACGTCCGACGGAGTAGTACATCCGTCCATTATTTGCTAATAACTCGATAAATAATAATTGTAGCGAGTTTGGTGTTATGATATATATTGTTAGAAACCGTCTATATTACAGTGATATCACGTCGAAAATCGTCTAGGACCGATAGGGAAAAAGTTTCCTCTTGGCGGTGGGACTTAGAAAAATTTTCGTCGAACGTCCGACGGAGTAGCACATCCGTCCATTATTTGCTAATAACTCGATAAATAATAATTGTAGCGAGTTTGGTGTTATGATACATATTGTTAGAAACCGTCTATATTACAGTGATATCACGTCGAAAATCGTCTAGGACCGATACGGAAAAAGTTTCCTCTTAGCGGTGGGACTTAGAAAAATTTCCAGAGTTTTGTCGACGGAGTAGCACATCCGTCCATTATTTGCTAATAACTCGATAAATAATAATTGTAGCGAGTTTGGTGTTATGATATATATTGTTAGAAACCGTCTATATTACAGTGATATCACGTCGAAAATCGTCTAGGACCGATAGGGAAAAAGTTTCCTCTTGGCGGTGGGACTTAGAAAAATTTCCAGAGTTTTGTCGACGGAGTAGCACATCCGTCCATTATTTGCTAATAACTCGATAAATAATAATTGTAGCGAGTTTGGTGTTATGATATATATTGTTAGAAACCGTCTATATTACAGTGATATCACGTCGAAAATCGTCTAGGACCGATACGGAAAAAGTTTCCTCTTAGCGGTGGGACTTAGAAAAATTTCCAGAGTTTTGTCGACGGAGTAGCACATCCGTCCATTATTTGCTAATAACTCGATAAATAATAATTGTAGCGAGTTTGGTGTTATGACATATATTGTTAGAAACCGTCTATATTACAGTGATATCACGTCGAAAATCGTCTAGGACCGATACGGAAAAAGTTTCCTCTTAGCGGTGGGACTTAGAAAAATTTCCAGAGTTTTGTCGACGGAGTAGCACATCCGTCCATTATTTGCTAATAACTCGATAAATAATAATTGTAGCGAGTTTGGTGTTATGATATATATTGTTAGAAACCGTCTATATTACAGTGATATCACGTCGAAAATCGTCTAGGACCGATAGGGAAAAAGTTTCCTCTTGGCGGTGGGACTTAGAAAAATTTTCGTCGAACGTCCGACGGAGTAGCACATCCGTCCATTATTTGCTAATAACTCGATAAATAATAATTGTAGCGAGTTTGGTGTTATGATATATATTGTTAGAAACCGTCTATATTACAGTGATATCACGTCGAAAATCGTCTAGGACCGATAGGGAAAAAGTTTCCTCTTGGCGGTGGGACTTAGAAAAATTTCCAGAGTTTTGTCGACGGAGTAGCACATCCGTCCATTATTTGCTAATAACTCGATAAATAATAATTGTAGCGAGTTTGGTGTTATGATACATATTGTTAGAAACCGTCTATATTACAGTGATATCACGTCGAAAATCGTCTAGGACCGATACGGAAAAAGTTTCCTCTTAGCGGTGGGACTTAGAAAAATTTCCAGAGTTTTGTCGACGGAGTAGCACATCCGTCCATTATTTGCTAATAACTCGATAAATAATAATTGTAGCGAGTTTGGTGTTATGATATATATTGTTAGAAACCGTCTATATTACAGTGATATCACGTCGAAAATCGTCTAGGACCGATAGGGAAAAAGTTTCCTCTTGGCGGTGGGACTTAGAAAAATTTCCAGAGTTTTGTCGACGGAGTAGCACATCCGTCCATTATTTGCTAATAACTCGATAAATAATAATTGTAGCGAGTTTGGTGTTATGATATATATTGTTAGAAACCGTCTATATTACAGTGATATCACGTCGAAAATCGTCTAGGACCGATAGGGAAAAAGTTTCCTCTTGGCGGTGGGACTTAGAAAAATTTTCGTCGAACGTCCGACGGAGTAGCACATCCGTCCATTATTTGCTAATAACTCGATAAATAATAATTGTAGCGAGTTTGGTGTTATGATACATATTGTTAGAAACCGTCTATATTACAGTGATATCACGTCGAAAATCGTCTAGGACCGATAGGGAAAAAGTTTCCTCTTGGCGGTGGGACTTAGAAAAATTTCCAGAGTTTTGTCGACGGAGTAGCACATCCGTCCATTATTTGCTAATAACTCGATAAATAATAATTGTAGCGAGTTTGGTGTTATGATACATATTGTTAGAAACCGTCTATATTACAGTGATATCACGTCGAAAATCGTCTAGGACCGATACGGAAAAAGTTTCCTCTTAGCGGTGGGACTTAGAAAAATTTCCAGAGTTTTGTCGACGGAGTAGCACATCCGTCCATTATTTGCTAATAACTCGATAAATAATAATTGTAGCGAGTTTGGTGTTATGATATATATTGTTAGAAACCGTCTATATTACAGTGATATCACGTCGAAAATCGTCTAGGACCGATAGGGAAAAAGTTTCCTCTTGGCGGTGGGACTTAGAAAAATTTCCAGAGTTTTGTCGACGGAGTAGCACATCCGTCCATTATTTGCTAATAACTCGATAAATAATAATTGTAGCGAGTTTGGTGTTATGATATATATTGTTAGAAACCGTCTATATTACAGTGATATCACGTCGAAAATCGTCTAGGACCGATAGGGAAAAAGTTTCCTCTTGGCGGTGGGACTTAGAAAAATTTTCGTCGAACGTCCGACGGAGTAGCACATCCGTCCATTATTTGCTAATAACTCGATAAATAATAATTGTAGCGAGTTTGGTGTTATGATACATATTGTTAGAAACCGTCTATATTACAGTGATATCACGTCGAAAATCGTCTAGGACCGATACGGAAAAAGTTTCCTCTTAGCGGTGGGACTTAGAAAAATTTTCGTCGAACGTCCGACGGAGTAGTACATCCGTCCATTATTTGCTAATAACTCGATAAATAATAATTGTAGCGAGTTTGGTGTTATGATACATATTGTTAGAAACCGTCTATATTACAGTGATATCACGTCGAAAATCGTCTAGGACCGATACGGAAAAAGTTTCCTCTTAGCGGTGGGACTTAGAAAAATTTCCAGAGTTTTGTCGACGGAGTAGCACATCCGTCCATTATTTGCTAATAACTCGATAAATAATAATTGTAGCGAGTTTGGTGTTATGATATATATTGTTAGAAACCGTCTATATTACAGTGATATCACGTCGAAAATCGTCTAGGACCGATACGGAAAAAGTTTCCTCTTAGCGGTGGGACTTAGAAAAATTTCCAGAGTTTTGTCGACGGAGTAGCACATCCGTCCATTATTTGCTAATAACTCGATAAATAATAATTGTAGCGAGTTTGGTGTTATGATATATATTGTTAGAAACCGTCTATATTACAGTGATATCACGTCGAAAATCGTCTAGGACCGATAGGGAAAAAGTTTCCTCTTAGCGGTGGGACTTAGAAAAATTTTCGTCGAACGTCCGACGGAGTAGTACATCCGTCCATTATTTGCTAATAACTCGATAAATAATAATTGTAGCGAGTTTGGTGTTATGATATATATTGTTAGAAACCGTCTATATTACAGTGATATCACGTCGAAAATCGTCTAGGACCGATAGGGAAAAAGTTTCCTCTTGGCGGTGGGACTTAGAAAAATTTCCAGAGTTTTGTCGACGGAGTAGCACATCCGTCCATTATTTGCTAATAACTCGATAAATAATAATTGTAGCGAGTTTGGTGTTATGATATATATTGTTAGAAACCGTCTATATTACAGTGATATCACGTCGAAAATCGTCTAGGACCGATAGGGAAAAAGTTTCCTCTTGGCGGTGGGACTTAGAAAAATTTTCGTCGAACGTCCGACGGAGTAGCACATCCGTCCATTATTTGCTAATAACTCGATAAATAATAATTGTAGCGAGTTTGGTGTTATGATATATATTGTTAGAAACCGTCTATATTACAGTGATATCACGTCGAAAATCGTCTAGGACCGATAGGGAAAAAGTTTCCTCTTGGCGGTGGGACTTGGAAAAATTTCCAGAGTTTTGTCGACGGAGTAGCACATCCGTCCATTATTTGCTAATAACTCGATAAATAATAATTGTAGCGAGTTTGGTGTTATGATATATATTGTTAGAAACCGTCTATATTACAGTGATATCACGTCGAAAATCGTCTAGGACCGATAGGGAAAAAGTTTCCTCTTGGCGGTGGGACTTAGAAAAATTTTCGTCGAACGTCCGACGGAGTAGCACATCCGTCCATTATTTGCTAATAACTCGATAAATAATAATTGTAGCGAGTTTGGTGTTATGATATATATTGTTAGAAACCGTCTATATTACAGTGATATCACGTCGAAAATCGTCTAGGACCGATAGGGAAAAAGTTTCCTCTTGGCGGTGGGACTTAGAAAAATTTCCAGAGTTTTGTCGACGGAGTAGCACATCCGTCCATTATTTGCTAATAACTCGATAAATAATAATTGTAGCGAGTTTGGTGTTATGATATATATTGTTAGAAACCGTCTATATTACAGTGATATCACGTCGAAAATCGTCTAGGACCGATAGGGAAAAAGTTTCCTCTTGGCGGTGGGACTTAGAAAAATTTCCAGAGTTTTGTCGACGGAGTAGCACATCCGTCCATTATTTGCTAATAACTCGATAAATAATAATTGTAGCGAGTTTGGTGTTATGATATATATTGTTAGAAACCGTCTATATTACAGTGATATCACGTCGAAAATCGTCTAGGACCGATAGGGAAAAAGTTTCCTCTTAGCGGTGGGACTTAGAAAAATTTTCGTCGAACGTCCGACGGAGTAGTACATCCGTCCATTATTTGCTAATAACTCGATAAATAATAATTGTAGCGAGTTTGGTGTTATGATATATATTGTTAGAAACCGTCTATATTACAGTGATATCACGTCGAAAATCGTCTAGGACCGATACGGAAAAAGTTTCCTCTTAGCGGTGGGACTTAGAAAAATTTCCAGAGTTTTGTCGACGGAGTAGCACATCCGTCCATTATTTGCTAATAACTCGATAAATAATAATTGTAGCGAGTTTGGTGTTATGATATATATTGTTAGAAACCGTCTATATTACAGTGATATCACGTCGAAAATCGTCTAGGACCGATAGGGAAAAAGTTTCCTCTTAGCGGTGGGACTTAGAAAAATTTTCGTCGAACGTCCGACGGAGTAGTACATCCGTCCATTATTTGCTAATAACTCGATAAATAATAATTGTAGCGAGTTTGGTGTTATGATATATATTGTTAGAAACCGTCTATATTACAGTGATATCACGTCGAAAATCGTCTAGGACCGATACGGAAAAAGTTTCCTCTTAGCGGTGGGACTTAGAAAAATTTCCAGAGTTTTGTCGACGGAGTAGCACATCCGTCCATTATTTGCTAATAACTCGATAAATAATAATTGTAGCGAGTTTGGTGTTATGATATATATTGTTAGAAACCGTCTATATTACAGTGATATCACGTCGAAAATCGTCTAGGACCGATAGGGAAAAAGTTTCCTCTTAGCGGTGGGACTTAGAAAAATTTTCGTCGAACGTCCGACGGAGTAGTACATCCGTCCATTATTTGCTAATAACTCGATAAATAATAATTGTAGCGAGTTTGGTGTTATGATATATATTGTTAGAAACCGTCTATATTACAGTGATATCACGTCGAAAATCGTCTAGGACCGATACGGAAAAAGTTTCCTCTTAGCGGTGGGACTTAGAAAAATTTTCGTCGAACGTCCGACGGAGTAGTACATCCGTCCATTATTTGCTAATAACTCGATAAATAATAATTGTAGCGAGTTTGGTGTTATGATATATATTGTTAGAAACCGTCTATATTACAGTGATATCACGTCGAAAATCGTCTAGGACCGATAGGGAAAAAGTTTCCTCTTGGCGGTGGGACTTAGAAAAATTTTCGTCGAACGTCCGACGGAGTAGCACATCCGTCCATTATTTGCTAATAACTCGATAAATAATAATTGTAGCGAGTTTGGTGTTATGATACATATTGTTAGAAACCGTCTATATTACAGTGATATCACGTCGAAAATCGTCTAGGACCGATACGGAAAAAGTTTCCTCTTAGCGGTGGGACTTAGAAAAATTTCCAGAGTTTTGTCGACGGAGTAGCACATCCGTCCATTATTTGCTAATAACTCGATAAATAATAATTGTAGCGAGTTTGGTGTTATGACATATATTGTTAGAAACCGTCTATATTACAGTGATATCACGTCGAAAATCGTCTAGGACCGATACGGAAAAAGTTTCCTCTTAGCGGTGGGACTTAGAAAAATTTCCAGAGTTTTGTCGACGGAGTAGCACATCCGTCCATTATTTGCTAATAACTCGATAAATAATAATTGTAGCGAGTTTGGTGTTATGATATATATTGTTAGAAACCGTCTATATTACAGTGATATCACGTCGAAAATCGTCTAGGACCGATAGGGAAAAAGTTTCCTCTTGGCGGTGGGACTTAGAAAAATTTTCGTCGAACGTCCGACGGAGTAGCACATCCGTCCATTATTTGCTAATAACTCGATAAATAATAATTGTAGCGAGTTTGGTGTTATGATACATATTGTTAGAAACCGTCTATATTACAGTGATATCACGTCGAAAATCGTCTAGGACCGATACGGAAAAAGTTTCCTCTTAGCGGTGGGACTTAGAAAAATTTCCAGAGTTTTGTCGACGGAGTAGCACATCCGTCCATTATTTGCTAATAACTCGATAAATAATAATTGTAGCGAGTTTGGTGTTATGATATATATTGTTAGAAACCGTCTATATTACAGTGATATCACGTCGAAAATCGTCTAGGACCGATACGGAAAAAGTTTCCTCTTAGCGGTGGGACTTAGAAAAATTTCCAGAGTTTTGTCGACGGAGTAGCACATCCGTCCATTATTTGCTAATAACTCGATAAATAATAATTGTAGCGAGTTTGGTGTTATGATATATATTGTTAGAAACCGTCTATATTACAGTGATATCACGTCGAAAATCGTCTAGGACCGATAGGGAAAAAGTTTCCTCTTGGCGGTGGGACTTAGAAAAATTTCCAGAGTTTTGTCGACGGAGTAGCACATCCGTCCATTATTTGCTAATAACTCGATAAATAATAATTGTAGCGAGTTTGGTGTTATGATATATATTGTTAGAAACCGTCTATATTACAGTGATATCACGTCGAAAATCGTCTAGGACCGATAGGGAAAAAGTTTCCTCTTAGCGGTGGGACTTAGAAAAATTTTCGTCGAACGTCCGACGGAGTAGTACATCCGTCCATTATTTGCTAATAACTCGATAAATAATAATTGTAGCGAGTTTGGTGTTATGATATATATTGTTAGAAACCGTCTATATTACAGTGATATCACGTCGAAAATCGTCTAGGACCGATACGGAAAAAGTTTCCTCTTAGCGGTGGGACTTAGAAAAATTTCCAGAGTTTTGTCGACGGAGTAGCACATCCGTCCATTATTTGCTAATAACTCGATAAATAATAATTGTAGCGAGTTTGGTGTTATGATATATATTGTTAGAAACCGTCTATATTACAGTGATATCACGTCGAAAATCGTCTAGGACCGATAGGGAAAAAGTTTCCTCTTAGCGGTGGGACTTAGAAAAATTTTCGTCGAACGTCCGACGGAGTAGTACATCCGTCCATTATTTGCTAATAACTCGATAAATAATAATTGTAGCGAGTTTGGTGTTATGATATATATTGTTAGAAACCGTCTATATTACAGTGATATCACGTCGAAAATCGTCTAGGACCGATACGGAAAAAGTTTCCTCTTAGCGGTGGGACTTAGAAAAATTTCCAGAGTTTTGTCGACGGAGTAGCACATCCGTCCATTATTTGCTAATAACTCGATAAATAATAATTGTAGCGAGTTTGGTGTTATGATATATATTGTTAGAAACCGTCTATATTACAGTGATATCACGTCGAAAATCGTCTAGGACCGATAGGGAAAAAGTTTCCTCTTAGCGGTGGGACTTAGAAAAATTTTCGTCGAACGTCCGACGGAGTAGTACATCCGTCCATTATTTGCTAATAACTCGATAAATAATAATTGTAGCGAGTTTGGTGTTATGATATATATTGTTAGAAACCGTCTATATTACAGTGATATCACGTCGAAAATCGTCTAGGACCGATACGGAAAAAGTTTCCTCTTAGCGGTGGGACTTAGAAAAATTTTCGTCGAACGTCCGACGGAGTAGTACATCCGTCCATTATTTGCTAATAACTCGATAAATAATAATTGTAGCGAGTTTGGTGTTATGATATATATTGTTAGAAACCGTCTATATTACAGTGATATCACGTCGAAAATCGTCTAGGACCGATAGGGAAAAAGTTTCCTCTTGGCGGTGGGACTTAGAAAAATTTTCGTCGAACGTCCGACGGAGTAGCACATCCGTCCATTATTTGCTAATAACTCGATAAATAATAATTGTAGCGAGTTTGGTGTTATGATACATATTGTTAGAAACCGTCTATATTACAGTGATATCACGTCGAAAATCGTCTAGGACCGATACGGAAAAAGTTTCCTCTTAGCGGTGGGACTTAGAAAAATTTCCAGAGTTTTGTCGACGGAGTAGCACATCCGTCCATTATTTGCTAATAACTCGATAAATAATAATTGTAGCGAGTTTGGTGTTATGACATATATTGTTAGAAACCGTCTATATTACAGTGATATCACGTCGAAAATCGTCTAGGACCGATACGGAAAAAGTTTCCTCTTAGCGGTGGGACTTAGAAAAATTTCCAGAGTTTTGTCGACGGAGTAGCACATCCGTCCATTATTTGCTAATAACTCGATAAATAATAATTGTAGCGAGTTTGGTGTTATGATATATATTGTTAGAAACCGTCTATATTACAGTGATATCACGTCGAAAATCGTCTAGGACCGATAGGGAAAAAGTTTCCTCTTGGCGGTGGGACTTAGAAAAATTTTCGTCGAACGTCCGACGGAGTAGCACATCCGTCCATTATTTGCTAATAACTCGATAAATAATAATTGTAGCGAGTTTGGTGTTATGATACATATTGTTAGAAACCGTCTATATTACAGTGATATCACGTCGAAAATCGTCTAGGACCGATACGGAAAAAGTTTCCTCTTAGCGGTGGGACTTAGAAAAATTTCCAGAGTTTTGTCGACGGAGTAGCACATCCGTCCATTATTTGCTAATAACTCGATAAATAATAATTGTAGCGAGTTTGGTGTTATGATATATATTGTTAGAAACCGTCTATATTACAGTGATATCACGTCGAAAATCGTCTAGGACCGATACGGAAAAAGTTTCCTCTTAGCGGTGGGACTTAGAAAAATTTCCAGAGTTTTGTCGACGGAGTAGCACATCCGTCCATTATTTGCTAATAACTCGATAAATAATAATTGTAGCGAGTTTGGTGTTATGATATATATTGTTAGAAACCGTCTATATTACAGTGATATCACGTCGAAAATCGTCTAGGACCGATAGGGAAAAAGTTTCCTCTTGGCGGTGGGACTTAGAAAAATTTCCAGAGTTTTGTCGACGGAGTAGCACATCCGTCCATTATTTGCTAATAACTCGATAAATAATAATTGTAGCGAGTTTGGTGTTATGATATATATTGTTAGAAACCGTCTATATTACAGTGATATCACGTCGAAAATCGTCTAGGACCGATAGGGAAAAAGTTTCCTCTTGGCGGTGGGACTTAGAAAAATTTCCAGAGTTTTGTCGACGGAGTAGCACATCCGTCCATTATTTGCTAATAACTCGATAAATAATAATTGTAGCGAGTTTGGTGTTATGATATATATTGTTAGAAACCGTCTATATTACAGTGATATCACGTCGAAAATCGTCTAGGACCGATACGGAAAAAGTTTCCTCTTAGCGGTGGGACTTAGAAAAATTTTCGTCGAACGTCCGACGGAGTAGTACATCCGTCCATTATTTGCTAATAACTCGATAAATAATAATTGTAGCGAGTTTGGTGTTATGATATATATTGTTAGAAACCGTCTATATTACAGTGATATCACGTCGAAAATCGTCTAGGACCGATAGGGAAAAAGTTTCCTCTTGGCGGTGGGACTTAGAAAAATTTTCGTCGAACGTCCGACGGAGTAGCACATCCGTCCATTATTTGCTAATAACTCGATAAATAATAATTGTAGCGAGTTTGGTGTTATGATACATATTGTTAGAAACCGTCTATATTACAGTGATATCACGTCGAAAATCGTCTAGGACCGATACGGAAAAAGTTTCCTCTTAGCGGTGGGACTTAGAAAAATTTCCAGAGTTTTGTCGACGGAGTAGCACATCCGTCCATTATTTGCTAATAACTCGATAAATAATAATTGTAGCGAGTTTGGTGTTATGACATATATTGTTAGAAACCGTCTATATTACAGTGATATCACGTCGAAAATCGTCTAGGACCGATACGGAAAAAGTTTCCTCTTAGCGGTGGGACTTAGAAAAATTTCCAGAGTTTTGTCGACGGAGTAGCACATCCGTCCATTATTTGCTAATAACTCGATAAATAATAATTGTAGCGAGTTTGGTGTTATGATATATATTGTTAGAAACCGTCTATATTACAGTGATATCACGTCGAAAATCGTCTAGGACCGATAGGGAAAAAGTTTCCTCTTGGCGGTGGGACTTAGAAAAATTTTCGTCGAACGTCCGACGGAGTAGCACATCCGTCCATTATTTGCTAATAACTCGATAAATAATAATTGTAGCGAGTTTGGTGTTATGATACATATTGTTAGAAACCGTCTATATTACAGTGATATCACGTCGAAAATCGTCTAGGACCGATACGGAAAAAGTTTCCTCTTAGCGGTGGGACTTAGAAAAATTTCCAGAGTTTTGTCGACGGAGTAGCACATCCGTCCATTATTTGCTAATAACTCGATAAATAATAATTGTAGCGAGTTTGGTGTTATGATATATATTGTTAGAAACCGTCTATATTACAGTGATATCACGTCGAAAATCGTCTAGGACCGATACGGAAAAAGTTTCCTCTTAGCGGTGGGACTTAGAAAAATTTCCAGAGTTTTGTCGACGGAGTAGCACATCCGTCCATTATTTGCTAATAACTCGATAAATAATAATTGTAGCGAGTTTGGTGTTATGATATATATTGTTAGAAACCGTCTATATTACAGTGATATCACGTCGAAAATCGTCTAGGACCGATAGGGAAAAAGTTTCCTCTTGGCGGTGGGACTTAGAAAAATTTCCAGAGTTTTGTCGACGGAGTAGCACATCCGTCCATTATTTGCTAATAACTCGATAAATAATAATTGTAGCGAGTTTGGTGTTATGATATATATTGTTAGAAACCGTCTATATTACAGTGATATCACGTCGAAAATCGTCTAGGACCGATAGGGAAAAAGTTTCCTCTTGGCGGTGGGACTTAGAAAAATTTCCAGAGTTTTGTCGACGGAGTAGCACATCCGTCCATTATTTGCTAATAACTCGATAAATAATAATTGTAGCGAGTTTGGTGTTATGATATATATTGTTAGAAACCGTCTATATTACAGTGATATCACGTCGAAAATCGTCTAGGACCGATAGGGAAAAAGTTTCCTCTTGGCGGTGGGACTTAGAAAAATTTCCAGAGTTTTGTCGACGGAGTAGCACATCCGTCCATTATTTGCTAATAACTCGATAAATAATAATTGTAGCGAGTTTGGTGTTATGATATATATTGTTAGAAACCGTCTATATTACAGTGATATCACGTCGAAAATCGTCTAGGACCGATAGGGAAAAAGTTTCCTCTTGGCGGTGGGACTTAGAAAAATTTTCGTCGAACGTCCGACGGAGTAGCACATCCGTCCATTATTTGCTAATAACTCGATAAATAATAATTGTAGCGAGTTTGGTGTTATGATATATATTGTTAGAAACCGTCTATATTACAGTGATATCACGTCGAAAATCGTCTAGGACCGATAGGGAAAAAGTTTCCTCTTGGCGGTGGGACTTAGAAAAATTTCCAGAGTTTTGTCGACGGAGTAGCACATCCGTCCATTATTTGCTAATAACTCGATAAATAATAATTGTAGCGAGTTTGGTGTTATGATATATATTGTTAGAAACCGTCTATATTACAGTGATATCACGTCGAAAATCGTCTAGGACCGATAGGGAAAAAGTTTCCTCTTGGCGGTGGGACTTAGAAAAATTTCCAGAGTTTTGTCGACGGAGTAGCACATCCGTCCATTATTTGCTAATAACTCGATAAATAATAATTGTAGCGAGTTTGGTGTTATGATATATATTGTTAGAAACCGTCTATATTACAGTGATATCACGTCGAAAATCGTCTAGGACCGATAGGGAAAAAGTTTCCTCTTGGCGGTGGGACTTAGAAAAATTTTCGTCGAACGTCCGACGGAGTAGCACATCCGTCCATTATTTGCTAATAACTCGATAAATAATAATTGTAGCGAGTTTGGTGTTATGATATATATTGTTAGAAACCGTCTATATTACAGTGATATCACGTCGAAAATCGTCTAGGACCGATAGGGAAAAAGTTTCCTCTTGGCGGTGGGACTTAGAAAAATTTTCGTCGAACGTCCGACGGAGTAGCACATCCGTCCATTATTTGCTAATAACTCGATAAATAATAATTGTAGCGAGTTTGGTGTTATGACATATATTGTTAGAAACCGTCTATATTACAGTGATATCACGTCGAAAATCGTCTAGGACCGATACGGAAAAAGTTTCCTCTTAGCGGTGGGACTTAGAAAAATTTCCAGAGTTTTGTCGACGGAGTAGCACATCCGTCCATTATTTGCTAATAACTCGATAAATAATAATTGTAGCGAGTTTGGTGTTATGATATATATTGTTAGAAACCGTCTATATTACAGTGATATCACGTCGAAAATCGTCTAGGACCGATAGGGAAAAAGTTTCCTCTTGGCGGTGGGACTTAGAAAAATTTCCAGAGTTTTGTCGACGGAGTAGCACATCCGTCCATTATTTGCTAATAACTCGATAAATAATAATTGTAGCGAGTTTGGTGTTATGATATATATTGTTAGAAACCGTCTATATTACAGTGATATCACGTCGAAAATCGTCTAGGACCGATAGGGAAAAAGTTTCCTCTTGGCGGTGGGACTTAGAAAAATTTCCAGAGTTTTGTCGACGGAGTAGCACATCCGTCCATTATTTGCTAATAACTCGATAAATAATAATTGTAGCGAGTTTGGTGTTATGATATATATTGTTAGAAACCGTCTATATTACAGTGATATCACGTCGAAAATCGTCTAGGACCGATAGGCAAAAAGTTTCCTCTTGGCGGTGGGACTTAGAAAAATTTCCAGAGTTTTGTCGACGGAGTAGCACATCCGTCCATTATTTGCTAATAACTCGATAAATAATAATTGTAGCGAGTTTGGTGTTATGATATATATTGTTAGAAACCGTCTATATTACAGTGATATCACGTCGAAAATCGTCTAGGACCGATAGGGAAAAAGTTTCCTCTTGGCGGTGGGACTTAGAAAAATTTTCGTCGAACGTCCGACGGAGTAGCACATCCGTCCATTATTTGCTAATAACTCGATAAATAATAATTGTAGCGAGTTTGGTGTTATGATATATATTGTTAGAAACCGTCTATATTACAGTGATATCACGTCGAAAATTGTCTAGGACCGATAGGGAAAAAGTTTCCTCTTGGCGGTGGGACTTAGAAAAATTTTCGTCGAACGTCCGACGGAGTAGCACATCCGTCCATTATTTGCTAATAACTCGATAAATAATAATTGTAGCGAGTTTGGTGTTATGACATATATTGTTAGAAACCGTCTATATTACAGTGATATCACGTCGAAAATCGTCTAGGACCGATACGGAAAAAGTTTCCTCTTAGCGGTGGGACTTAGAAAAATTTCCAGAGTTTTGTCGACGGAGTAGCACATCCGTCCATTATTTGCTAATAACTCGATAAATAATAATTGTAGCGAGTTTGGTGTTATGATATATATTGTTAGAAACCGTCTATATTACAGTGATATCACGTCGAAAATCGTCTAGGACCGATAGGGAAAAAGTTTCCTCTTGGCGGTGGGACTTAGAAAAATTTCCAGAGTTTTGTCGACGGAGTAGCACATCCGTCCATTATTTGCTAATAACTCGATAAATAATAATTGTAGCGAGTTTGGTGTTATGATATATATTGTTAGAAACCGTCTATATTACAGTGATATCACGTCGAAAATCGTCTAGGACCGATAGGGAAAAAGTTTCCTCTTGGCGGTGGGACTTAGAAAAATTTCCAGAGTTTTGTCGACGGAGTAGCACATCCGTCCATTATTTGCTAATAACTCGATAAATAATAATTGTAGCGAGTTTGGTGTTATGATATATATTGTTAGAAACCGTCTATATTACAGTGATATCACGTCGAAAATCGTCTAGGACCGATAGGGAAAAAGTTTCCTCTTGGCGGTGGGACTTAGAAAAATTTTCGTCGAACGTCCGACGGAGTAGCACATCCGTCCATTATTTGCTAATAACTCGATAAATAATAATTGTAGCGAGTTTGGTGTTATGATACATATTGTTAGAAACCGTCTATATTACAGTGATATCACGTCGAAAATCGTCTAGGACCGATACGGAAAAAGTTTCCTCTTAGCGGTGGGACTTAGAAAAATTTCCAGAGTTTTGTCGACGGAGTAGCACATCCGTCCATTATTTGCTAATAACTCGATAAATAATAATTGTAGCGAGTTTGGTGTTATGATATATATTGTTAGAAACCGTCTATATTACAGTGATATCACGTCGAAAATCGTCTAGGACCGATAGGGAAAAAGTTTCCTCTTGGCGGTGGGACTTAGAAAAATTTCCAGAGTTTTGTCGACGGAGTAGCACATCCGTCCATTATTTGCTAATAACTCGATAAATAATAATTGTAGCGAGTTTGGTGTTATGATATATATTGTTAGAAACCGTCTATATTACAGTGATATCACGTCGAAAATCGTCTAGGACCGATAGGGAAAAAGTTTCCTCTTGGCGGTGGGACTTAGAAAAATTTTCGTCGAACGTCCGACGGAGTAGCACATCCGTCCATTATTTGCTAATAACTCGATAAATAATAATTGTAGCGAGTTTGGTGTTATGATACATATTGTTAGAAACCGTCTATATTACAGTGATATCACGTCGAAAATCGTCTAGGACCGATACGGAAAAAGTTTCCTCTTAGCGGTGGGACTTAGAAAAATTTCCAGAGTTTTGTCGACGGAGTAGCACATCCGTCCATTATTTGCTAATAACTCGATAAATAATAATTGTAGCGAGTTTGGTGTTATGATATATATTGTTAGAAACCGTCTATATTACAGTGATATCACGTCGAAAATCGTCTAGGACCGATAGGGAAAAAGTTTCCTCTTGGCGGTGGGACTTAGAAAAATTTCCAGAGTTTTGTCGACGGAGTAGCACATCCGTCCATTATTTGCTAATAACTCGATAAATAATAATTGTAGCGAGTTTGGTGTTATGATATATATTGTTAGAAACCGTCTATATTACAGTGATATCACGTCGAAAATCGTCTAGGACCGATAGGGAAAAAGTTTCCTCTTGGCGGTGGGACTTAGAAAAATTTTCGTCGAACGTCCGACGGAGTAGCACATCCGTCCATTATTTGCTAATAACTCGATAAATAATAATTGTAGCGAGTTTGGTGTTATGATACATATTGTTAGAAACCGTCTATATTACAGTGATATCACGTCGAAAATCGTCTAGGACCGATACGGAAAAAGTTTCCTCTTAGCGGTGGGACTTAGAAAAATTTCCAGAGTTTTGTCGACGGAGTAGCACATCCGTCCATTATTTGCTAATAACTCGATAAATAATAATTGTAGCGAGTTTGGTGTTATGATATATATTGTTAGAAACCGTCTATATTACAGTGATATCACGTCGAAAATCGTCTAGGACCGATACGGAAAAAGTTTCCTCTTAGCGGTGGGACTTAGAAAAATTTCCAGAGTTTTGTCGACGGAGTAGCACATCCGTCCATTATTTGCTAATAACTCGATAAATAATAATTGTAGCGAGTTTGGTGTTATGACATATATTGTTAGAAACCGTCTATATTACAGTGATATCACGTCGAAAATCGTCTAGGACCGATACGGAAAAAGTTTCCTCTTAGCGGTGGGACTTAGAAAAATTTCCAGAGTTTTGTCGACGGAGTAGCACATCCGTCCATTATTTGCTAATAACTCGATAAATAATAATTGTAGCGAGTTTGGTGTTATGATATATATTGTTAGAAACCGTCTATATTACAGTGATATCACGTCGAAAATCGTCTAGGACCGATAGGGAAAAAGTTTCCTCTTGGCGGTGGGACTTAGAAAAATTTTCGTCGAACGTCCGACGGAGTAGCACATCCGTCCATTATTTGCTAATAACTCGATAAATAATAATTGTAGCGAGTTTGGTGTTATGATACATATTGTTAGAAACCGTCTATATTACAGTGATATCACGTCGAAAATCGTCTAGGACCGATACGGAAAAAGTTTCCTCTTAGCGGTGGGACTTAGAAAAATTTCCAGAGTTTTGTCGACGGAGTAGCACATCCGTCCATTATTTGCTAATAACTCGATAAATAATAATTGTAGCGAGTTTGGTGTTATGATATATATTGTTAGAAACCGTCTATATTACAGTGATATCACGTCGAAAATCGTCTAGGACCGATACGGAAAAAGTTTCCTCTTAGCGGTGGGACTTAGAAAAATTTCCAGAGTTTTGTCGACGGAGTAGCACATCCGTCCATTATTTGCTAATAACTCGATAAATAATAATTGTAGCGAGTTTGGTGTTATGATATATATTGTTAGAAACCGTCTATATTACAGTGATATCACGTCGAAAATCGTCTAGGACCGATAGGGAAAAAGTTTCCTCTTAGCGGTGGGACTTAGAAAAATTTTCGTCGAACGTCCGACGGAGTAGTACATCCGTCCATTATTTGCTAATAACTCGATAAATAATAATTGTAGCGAGTTTGGTGTTATGATATATATTGTTAGAAACCGTCTATATTACAGTGATATCACGTCGAAAATCGTCTAGGACCGATACGGAAAAAGTTTCCTCTTAGCGGTGGGACTTAGAAAAATTTTCGTCGAACGTCCGACGGAGTAGTACATCCGTCCATTATTTGCTAATAACTCGATAAATAATAATTGTAGCGAGTTTGGTGTTATGATATATATTGTTAGAAACCGTCTATATTACAGTGATATCACGTCGAAAATCGTCTAGGACCGATAGGGAAAAAGTTTCCTCTTGGCGGTGGGACTTAGAAAAATTTTCGTCGAACGTCCGACGGAGTAGCACATCCGTCCATTATTTGCTAATAACTCGATAAATAATAATTGTAGCGAGTTTGGTGTTATGATACATATTGTTAGAAACCGTCTATATTACAGTGATATCACGTCGAAAATCGTCTAGGACCGATACGGAAAAAGTTTCCTCTTAGCGGTGGGACTTAGAAAAATTTCCAGAGTTTTGTCGACGGAGTAGCACATCCGTCCATTATTTGCTAATAACTCGATAAATAATAATTGTAGCGAGTTTGGTGTTATGATATATATTGTTAGAAACCGTCTATATTACAGTGATATCACGTCGAAAATCGTCTAGGACCGATAGGGAAAAAGTTTCCTCTTGGCGGTGGGACTTAGAAAAATTTCCAGAGTTTTGTCGACGGAGTAGCACATCCGTCCATTATTTGCTAATAACTCGATAAATAATAATTGTAGCGAGTTTGGTGTTATGATATATATTGTTAGAAACCGTCTATATTACAGTGATATCACGTCGAAAATCGTCTAGGACCGATAGGGAAAAAGTTTCCTCTTGGCGGTGGGACTTAGAAAAATTTTCGTCGAACGTCCGACGGAGTAGTACATCCGTCCATTATTTGCTAATAACTCGATAAATAATAATTGTAGCGAGTTTGGTGTTATGATATATATTGTTAGAAACCGTCTATATTACAGTGATATCACGTCGAAAATCGTCTAGGACCGATAGGGAAAAAGTTTCCTCTTGGCGGTGGGACTTAGAAAAATTTCCAGAGTTTTGTCGACGGAGTAGCACATCCGTCCATTATTTGCTAATAACTCGATAAATAATAATTGTAGCGAGTTTGGTGTTATGATATATATTGTTAGAAACCGTCTATATTACAGTGATATCACGTCGAAAATCGTCTAGGACCGATAGGGAAAAAGTTTCCTCTTGGCGGTGGGACTTAGAAAAATTTTCGTCGAACGTCCGACGGAGTAGCACATCCGTCCATTATTTGCTAATAACTCGATAAATAATAATTGTAGCGAGTTTGGTGTTATGATATATATTGTTAGAAACCGTCTATATTACAGTGATATCACGTCGAAAATCGTCTAGGACCGATAGGGAAAAAGTTTCCTCTTGGCGGTGGGACTTGGAAAAATTTCCAGAGTTTTGTCGACGGAGTAGCACATCCGTCCATTATTTGCTAATAACTCGATAAATAATAATTGTAGCGAGTTTGGTGTTATGATATATATTGTTAGAAACCGTCTATATTACAGTGATATCACGTCGAAAATCGTCTAGGACCGATAGGGAAAAAGTTTCCTCTTGGCGGTGGGACTTAGAAAAATTTTCGTCGAACGTCCGACGGAGTAGCACATCCGTCCATTATTTGCTAATAACTCGATAAATAATAATTGTAGCGAGTTTGGTGTTATGATATATATTGTTAGAAACCGTCTATATTACAGTGATATCACGTCGAAAATCGTCTAGGACCGATAGGGAAAAAGTTTCCTCTTGGCGGTGGGACTTAGAAAAATTTCCAGAGTTTTGTCGACGGAGTAGCACATCCGTCCATTATTTGCTAATAACTCGATAAATAATAATTGTAGCGAGTTTGGTGTTATGATATATATTGTTAGAAACCGTCTATATTACAGTGATATCACGTCGAAAATCGTCTAGGACCGATAGGGAAAAAGTTTCCTCTTGGCGGTGGGACTTAGAAAAATTTCCAGAGTTTTGTCGACGGAGTAGCACATCCGTCCATTATTTGCTAATAACTCGATAAATAATAATTGTAGCGAGTTTGGTGTTATGATATATATTGTTAGAAACCGTCTATATTACAGTGATATCACGTCGAAAATCGTCTAGGACCGATAGGGAAAAAGTTTCCTCTTGGCGGTGGGACTTAGAAAAATTTTCGTCGAACGTCCGACGGAGTAGCACATCCGTCCATTATTTGCTAATAACTCGATAAATAATAATTGTAGCGAGTTTGGTGTTATGATATATATTGTTAGAAACCGTCTATATTACAGTGATATCACGTCGAAAATCGTCTAGGACCGATAGGGAAAAAGTTTCCTCTTGGCGGTGGGACTTAGAAAAATTTCCAGAGTTTTGTCGACGGAGTAGCACATCCGTCCATTATTTGCTAATAACTCGATAAATAATAATTGTAGCGAGTTTGGTGTTATGATATATATTGTTAGAAACCGTCTATATTACAGTGATATCACGTCGAAAATCGTCTAGGACCGATAGGGAAAAAGTTTCCTCTTGGCGGTGGGACTTAGAAAAATTTCCAGAGTTTTGTCGACGGAGTAGCACATCCGTCCATTATTTGCTAATAACTCGATAAATAATAATTGTAGCGAGTTTGGTGTTATGATACATATTGTTAGAAACCGTCTATATTACAGTGATATCACGTCGAAAATCGTCTAGGACCGATACGGAAAAAGTTTCCTCTTAGCGGTGGGACTTAGAAAAATTTCCAGAGTTTTGTCGACGGAGTAGCACATCCGTCCATTATTTGCTAATAACTCGATAAATAATAATTGTAGCGAGTTTGGTGTTATGACATATATTGTTAGAAACCGTCTATATTACAGTGATATCACGTCGAAATCGTCTAGGACCGATACGGAAAAAGTTTCCTCTTAGCGGTGGGACTTAGAAAAATTTCCAGAGTTTTGTCGACGGAGTAGCACATCCGTCCATTATTTGCTAATAACTCGATAAATAATAATTGTAGCGAGTTTGGTGTTATGATATATATTGTTAGAAACCGTCTATATTACAGTGATATCACGTCGAAAATCGTCTAGGACCGATAGGGAAAAAGTTTCCTCTTGGCGGTGGGACTTAGAAAAATTTTCGTCGAACGTCCGACGAAGTAGCACATCCGTCCATTATTTGCTAATAACTCGATAAATAATAATTGTAGCGAGTTTGGTGTTATGATATATATTGTTAGAAACCGTCTATATTACAGTGATATCACGTCGAAAATCGTCTAGGACCGATAGGGAAAAAGTTTCCTCTTGGCGGTGGGACTTAGAAAAATTTCCAGAGTTTTGTCGACGGAGTAGCACATCCGTCCATTATTTGCTAATAACTCGATAAATAATAATTGTAGCGAGTTTGGTGTTATGATATATATTGTTAGAAACCGTCTATATTACAGTGATATCACGTCGAAAATCGTCTAGGACCGATAGGGAAAAAGTTTCCTCTTGGCGGTGGGACTTAGAAAAATTTCCAGAGTTTTGTCGACGGAGTAGCACATCC
>NW_027489056.1:12500-131536 GCF_050948215.1 Halictus rubicundus | reverse complement strand
ATAGAGCATAGGATAGGATAGAGGATAGGATAGGATAGAGGATAGGATAGGATAGAGGATAGGATAGGATAGAGGATAGGATAGGGTAGAGGATAGGATAGGATAGAAAATAGGATAGGATAGGATAGAGGATAGGATAAGATAGAGGATAGGATAGGATAGAGGTTAGGATAGTATAGAGGATAGGATAGGATAGAGGATAGGATAGGATAGAGGATAGGATAAGATAGGGGATAGGATAGGATGGAGGATAGGATACGATAGAGGATAGGATAGGATAGAGGATAGGATAGGATAGAGGAGAGGATAGGATAGAGGATAGGATAGGATAGAGCATAGGATAGGATAGAGGATAGGATAGGATAGAGGATAGGATAGGATAGAGGATAGGATAGGATAGAGGATAGGATAGGGTAGAGGATAGGATAGGATAGAAAATAGGATAGGATAGGATAGAGGATAGGATAAGATAGAGGATAGGATAGGATAGAGGATAGGATAGGATAGAGGAGAAGGATAGGATAGAGGATAGGATAGGATACAGGATAGCATAGGATAGAGTACAGGATAGGATAGAGAATAGGATAGGATAGAGGATAGGATAGGATAGAGGATAGGATAGGGTAGAGGATAGGATAGGATAGAGGATAGGATAGGATAGATGATAGGATAGGATAGAGAATAGGATAGGATAGAGGATAGGATAGGATAGAGGATAGGATAAGATAGGGGATAGGATAGGATGGAGGATAGGATAGGATAGAGGATAGGATAGGATAGAGGATAGGATAGAATAGAGGAGAGGATAGGATAGAGGATAGGATAGGATAGAGCATAGGATAGGATAGAGGGTAGGATAGGATAGAGGATAGGATAGGATAGAGGATAGGATAGGATAAAGGATAGGATAAAGGATAGGATAGAGGATAGGATAGGTTAGAGGATAGGATAGCATAGAGGATAGGATAGGATAGAGGATAGGATAGGATAGAGGATAGAGGATAGGATAGGATAGAGGATAGGATAGGATAGAGGATAGGATAGGATAGAGGATAGGATAGGATAGAGGATAGGATAGGATAGAGGATAGGATAGGATAGAGGATAGGATAGGATAGAGGATAGGATAGGATAGAGGATAGGATAGGATAGAGGATAGGATAGGATAGAGGATAGTATAGGATAGAGGATAGGATAGGATAGAGGGTAGGGTAGAATTTGGATAGGATACATGATAGCATAGGATAGAGTACAGGATAGGATAGAGAATGGGATAGGATAGAGGATATTATAGGGTAGAGGATAGGATAGGATAGAAGATAGGATAGGATAGAGGATAGGATAGGATAGGATAGAGGATAGGATAGGGTAGAGGATAGGATAGGACAGAGGGTAGGGTAGAATTTGGATAGGATACAGGATAGCATAGGATAGAGAATAGGATAGGATAGAGGATATTATAGGGTAGAGGATAGGATAGAGGATAGGATAGGATAGAGGATAGGATAGGATAGAGAATAGGATAGGATAGAGGATAGGATAGGATAGAGGATAGGATAGGGTAGAGGATAGGATAGGATAGAGGATAGGATAGGATAGAGGATAGGATAGGATAGAGGATAGGATAGGATAGAGGATAGGATAGGATAGAGGTTAGGATAGTATAGAGGATAGGATAGGATAGAGGATAGGATATTATAGAGGATAGGATAGGATAGAGGGTAGGATAGGATAGAGGATAGGATAGGATAGAGGATAGGATAGGATAAAGGATAGGATAGAGGGTAGGATAGGATAGAGGATAGGATAGGATAGAGGATAGGATAGGATAGAGGATAGGATAGGATAGAGGATAGGATAGGATAGAGGAGAGGATAGGATAGATTATAGGATAGGATAGAGGATAGGATAGGGTAGAAGATAGGATAGGATAGAGAATAGGATAGGATAGAGGATAGGATAGGATAGAGGATAGGATAAGATAGAGGATAGGATAGGATAGAGAATAGGATAGGATAGAGGATAGGATAGGATAGAGGATAGGATAAGATAGAGGATAGGATAGGATAGAGGATAGGATAGGATAGAGCATAGGATATTATAGAGGATAGAATAGGATAGAGGGTAGGATAGGATAGAGGATAGGATAGGATAGAGGATAGGATAGGATAAAGGATAGGATAAAGGATAGGCTAGAGGATAGGATAGGTTAGAGGATAGGATAGCATAGAGGATAGGATAGGATAGAGGATAGGATAGGATAGAGGATAGAGGATAGGATAGGATAGAGGATAGGATAGGATAGAGGATAGGATAGGATAGAGGATAGGATTGGATAGAGGATAGGATAGGATAGAGGATAGGATAGGATAGAGGATAGGATAGGATAGAGGATAGGATAGGATAGAGGATAGGATAGGATAGAGGGTAGGGTAGAATTTGGATAGGATACATGATAGCATAGGATAGAGTACAGGATAGGATAGAGAATGGGATAGGATAGAGGATATTATAGGGTAGAGGATAGGATAGGATAGAAGATAGGATAGGATAGAGGATAGGATAGGATAGGATAGAGGATAGGATAGGGTAGAGGTTAGGATAGGATAGAGGATAGGATAGGATAGAAGATAGAATAGGATAGAGGATAGGATAGGATAGAGGATAGGATAGGATAGGATAGAGGATAGGATAGGATAGAGGATTGGATAGGATAGACGTAGGGTACAATATGGATAGGATACAGGATAGCATAGGATAGAGCATAGGATAGGATAGAGGATAGGATAGGATAGAGGATAGGATAGGATAGAGGATAGGATAGGATAGAGGATAGGATAGGATAGAGGATAGGATAGGATAGAGGATAGGATAGGATAGAGGATAGGATAGGATAGAGGATAGGATAGGATAGAGGATAGGATAGGATAGAGGTTAGGATAGTATAGAGGATAGGATAGGATAGAGGATAGGATATTATAGAGGATAGGATAGGATAGAGGGTAGGATAGGATAGAGGATAGGATAGGATAGAGGATAGGATAGGATAAAGGATAGGATAGAGGGTAGCATAGGTTAGAGGATAGGATAGGATAGAGGATAGGATAGGATAGAGGATAGGATAGGATAGAGGATAGGATAGGATAGAGGATAGGATAGGATAGAGGAGAGGATAGGATAGATTATAGGATAGGATAGAGGATAGGATAGGGTAGAAGATAGGATAGGATAGAGAATAGGATAGGATAGAGGATAGGATAGGATAGAGGATAGGATAAGATAGAGGATAGGATAGGATAGAGAATAGGATAGGATAGAGGATAGGATAGGATAGAGGATAGGATAAGATAGAGGATAGGATAGGATAGAGGATAGGATAGGATAGAGCATAGGATATTATAGAGGATAGAATAGGATAGAGGGTAGGATAGGATAGAGGATAGGATAGGATAGAGGATTGGATAGGATAGACGTAGGGTAGAATATGGATACGATACAGGATAGCATAGGATAGAGCATAGGATAGGATAGAGGATAGGATAGGATAGAGGATAGGATAGGATAGAGGATAGGATAGGATAGAGGATAGGATAGGATAGAGGATAGGATAGGGTAGAGGATAGGATAGGATACAGGATAGCATAGGATAGAGTACAGGATAGGATAGAGAATAGGATAGGATAGAGGATATTATAGGGTAGAGGATAGGATAGGGTAGAGGATAGGATAGGATAGAGGATAGGATAGGATAGAGGATAGGATAAGATAGGGGATAGGATAGGATGGAGGATAGGATACGATAGAGGATAGGATAGGATAGAGGATAGGATAGGATAGAGGAGAGGATAGGATAGAGGATAGGATAGGATAGAGCATAGGATAGGATAGAGGATAGGATAGGATAGAGGATAGGATAGGATAGAGGATAGGATAGGATAGAGGATAGGATAGGGTAGAGGATAGGATAGGATAGAAAATAGGATAGGATAGGATAGAGGATAGGATAAGATAGAGGATAGGATAGGATAGAGGATAGGATAGGATAGAGGATAGGATAGGATAGAGGATAGGATAGGATAGAGGAGAGGATAGGATAGAGGATAGGATAGGATACATTATAGCATAGGATAGAGTACAGGATAGGATAGAGAATAGGATAGGATAGAGGATATTATAGGGTAGAGGATAGGATAGGATAGAGGATAGGATAGGATAGAGGATAGGATAGGATAGAGGATAGGATAGGATAGAGGAGAGGATAGGATAGAGGATAGGATAGGACAGAGGGTAGGGTAGAATTTGGATAGGATACAGGATAGCATAGGATAGAGAATAGGATAGGATAGAGGATATTATAGGGTAGAGGATAGGATAGAGGATAGGATAGGATAGAGGATAGGATAGGATAGAGAATAGGATAGGATAGAGGATAGGATAGGATAGAGGATAGGATAGGGTAGAGGATAGGATAGGATAGAGGATAGGATAGGATAGATGATAGGATAGGATAGAGAATAGGATAGGATAGAGGATAGGATAGGACAGAGGGTAGGGTAGAATTTGGATAGGATACAGGATAGCATAGGATAGAGAATAGGATAGGATAGAGGATATTATAGGGTAGAGGATAGGATAGAGGATAGGATAGGATAGAGGATAGGATAGGATAGAGAATAGGATAGGATAGAGGATAGGATAGGATAGAGGATAGGATAGGGTAGAGGATAGGATAGGATAGAGGATAGGATAGGATAGATGATAGGATAGGATAGAGAATAGGATAGGATAGAGGATAGGATAGGATAGAGGATAGGATAAGATAGGGGATAGGATAGGATGGAGGATAGGATAGGATAGAGGATAGGATAGGATAGAGGATAGGATAGGATAGAGGAGAGGATAGGATAGAGGATAGGATAGGATAGAGCATAGGATAGGATAGAGGGTAGGATAGGATAGAGGATAGGATAGGATAAAGGATAGGATAAAGGATAGGATAGAGGATAGGATAGGTTAGAGGATAGGATAGCATAGAGGATAGGATAGGATAGAGGATAGGATAGGATAGAGGATAGAGGATAGGATAGGATAGAGGATAGGATAGGATAGAGGATAGGATAGGATAGAGGATAGGATAGGATAGAGGATAGGATAGGATAGAGGATAGGATAGGATAGAGGATAGGATAGGATAGAGGATAGGATAGGATAGAGGATAGGATAGGATAGAGGGTAGGGTAGAATTTGGAT
The DNA here is from genome assembly GCF_050948215.1 of Halictus rubicundus. Taxonomy (NCBI): domain Eukaryota; kingdom Metazoa; phylum Arthropoda; class Insecta; order Hymenoptera; family Halictidae; genus Halictus; species Halictus rubicundus. The sequence continues at coordinate 126,288 of NW_027489056.1, read as the reverse complement.
AGGATACATGATAGCATAGGATAGAGTACAGGATAGGATAGAGAATGGGATAGGATAGAGGATATTATAGGCTAGAGGATAGGATAGGATAGAAGATAGGATAGGATAGAGGATAGGATAGGATAGGATAGAGGTTAGGATAGGGTAGAGGATAGGATAGGATAGAGGATAGGATAGGATAGAAGATAGAATAGGATAGAGGATAGGATAGGATAGAGGATAGGATAGGATAGAGGATAGGATAGGATAGAGGAGAGGATAGGATAGAGGATAGGATAGGACAGAGGGTAGGGTAGAATTTGGATAGGATACAGGATAGCATAGGATAGAGAATAGGATAGGATAGAGGATATTATAGGGTAGACTATAGGATAGAGGATAGGATAGGATAGAGAATAGGATAGGATAGAGGATAGGATAGGATAGAGGATAGTATAGGGTAGAGGATGGGATAGGATAGAGGATAGGATAGGATAGATGATAGGATAGGATAGAGAATAGGATAGGATAGAGGATAGGATAGGATAGAGGATAGGATAAGATAGGGGATAGGATAGGATGGAGGATAGGATAGGATAGAGGATAGGATAGGATAGAGGATAGGATAGAATAGAGGAGAGGATAGAATAGAGGATAGGATAGGATAGAGCATAGGATAGGATAGAGGATAGGATAGGATAGAGGATAGAGGATAGGATAGGATAGAGGATAGGATAGGATAAAGGATAGGATAAAGGATAGGATAGAGGATAGGATAGGTTAGAGGATAGGATAGCATAGAGGATAGGATAGGATAGAGGATAGGATAGGATAGAGGATAGAGGATAGGATAGGATAGAGGATAGGATAGGATAGAGGATAGGATAGGGTAGAGGATAGGATAGGATAGAGGATAGGATAGGATAGAGGATAGGATAGGATAGAGGATAGGATAGGATAGAGGATAGGATAGGATAGAGGTTAGGATAGTATAGAGGATAGGATAGGATAGAGGATAGGATATTATAGAGGATAGGATAGGATAGAGGGTAGGATAGGATAGAGGATAGGATAGGATAGAGGATAGGATAGGATAAAGGATAGGATAGAGGATAGGATAGGATAGAGGATAGGATAGGATAGAGGATAGGATAGGATAGAGGATAGGATAGGATAGAGGATAGGATAGGATAGAGGAGAGGATAGGATAGATTATAGGATAGGATAGAGGATAGGATAGGGTAGAAGATAGGATAGGATAGAGAATAGGATAGGATAGAGGATAGGATAGGATAGAGGATAGGATAAGATAGAGGATAGGATAGGATAGAGAATAGGAAGGATAGAGGATAGGATAGGATAGAGGATAGGATAAGATAGAGGATAGGATAGGATAGAGGATAGGATAGGATAGAGGATAGGATAGGATAGAAGTTAGGATAGTATAGAGGATAGGATAGGATAGAGGATAGGATATTATAGAGGATAGGATAGGATAGAGGGTAGGATAGGATAGAGGATAGGATAGGATAGAGGATAGGATAGGATAGAGGATAGGATAGGATAGAGGATAGGATAGGATAGAGGATTGGATAGGATAGACGTAGGGTAGAATATGGATACGATACAGGATAGCATAGGATAGAGCATAGGATAGGATAGAGGATAGGATAGGATAGAGGATAGGATAGGATAGGATAGAGGATAGGATAGGATAGAGGATAGGATAGGATAGAGGATAGGATAGGATAGAGGATAGGATAGGATAGAGGATAGGATAGGGTAGAGGATAGGATAGGATACAGGATAGCATAGGATAGAGTACAGGATAGGATAGAGAATAGGATAGGATAGAGGATATTATAGGGTAGAGGATAGGATAGGATAGAGGATAGGATAGGATAGAGGATAGGATAGGATAGAGGATAGGATAAGATAGGGGATAGGATAGGATGGAGGATAGGATACGATAGAGGATAGGATAGGATAGAGGATAGGATAGGATAGAGGAGAGGATAGGATAGAGGATAGGATAGGATAGAGCATAGGATAGGATAGAGGATAGGATAGGATAGAGGATAGGATAGGATAGAGGATAGGATAGGATAGAGGATAGGATAGGGTAGAGGATAGGATAGGATAGAAAATAGGATAGGATAGGATAGAGGATAGGATAAGATAGAGGATAGGATAGGATAGAGGATATTATAGGATAGAGGATAGGATAGGATAGAGGATAGGATAGGATAGAGGAGAGGATAGGATAGAGGATAGGATAGGATAGAGCATAGGATAGGATAGAGGATAGGATAGGATAGAGGATAGGATAGGATAGAGGATAGGATAGGATAGAGGATAGGATAGGGTAGAGGATAGGATAGGATAGAAAATAGGATAGGATAGGATAGAGGATAGGATAGGATAGAGCATAGGATAGGATAGAGGATAGGATAGGATAGAGGATAGGATAGGATAGAGGATAGGATAGGATAGAGGATAGGATAGGATAGAGGAGAGGATAGGATAGAGGATAGGATAGGACAGAGGGTAGGGTAGAATTTGGATAGGATACAGGATAGCATAGGATAGAGAATAGGATAGGATAGAGGATATTATAGGGTAGAGGATAGGATAGAGGATAGGATAGGATAGAGGATAGGATAGGATAGAGAATAGGATAGGATAGAGGATAGGATAGGATAGAGGATAGGATAGGGTAGAGGATAGGATAGGATAGAGGATAGGATAGGATAGATGATAGGATAGGATAGAGTAGGATAGGATAGAGGATAGAATAGGATAGAGGATAGGATAAGATAGGGGATAGGATAGGATGGAGGATAGGATAGGATAGAGGATAGGATAGGATAGAGGATAGGATAGGATAGAGGAGAGGATAGGATAGAGGATAGGATAGGATAGAGCATAGGATAGGATAGAGGGTAGGATAGGATAGAGGATAGGATAGGATAGAGGATAGGATAGGATAGAGGATAGGATAGGGTAGAGCATAGGATAGGATAGAGGATAGGATAGGATAGAGGATAGGATAGGATAGAGGATAGGATAGGATAGAGGATAGGATAGGATAGAGGAGAGGATAGGATAGAGGATAGGATAGGACAGAGGGTAGGGTAGAATTTGGATAGGATACAGGATAGCATAGGATAGAGAATAGGATAGGATAGAGGATATTATAGGGTAGAGGATAGGATAGAGGATAGGGTAGGATAGAGGATAGGATAGGATAGAGAATAGGATAGGATAGAGGATAGGATAGGATAGAGGATAGGATAGGGTAGAGGATAGGATAGGATAGAGGATAGGATAGGATAGATGATAGGATAGGATAGAGAATAGGATAGGATAGAGGATAGAATAGGATAGAGGATAGGATAAGATAGGGGATAGGATAGGATGGAGGATAGGATAGGATAGAGGATAGGATAGGATAGAGGATAGGATAGGATAGAGGAGAGGATAGGATAGAGGATAGGATAGCATAGAGCATAGGATAGGATAGAGGGTAGGATAGGATAGAGGATACGATAGGATAGAGGATAGGATAGGATAAAGGATAGGATAAAGGATAGGATAGAGGATAGGATAGGTTAGAGGATAGGATAGCATAGAGGATAGGATAGGATAGAGGATAGGATAGGATAGAGGATAGAGGATAGGATAGGATAGAGGATAGGATAGGATAGAGGATAGGATAGGATAGAGGAGAGGATAGGATAGAGGATAGGATAGGATAGAGGATAGGATAGGATAGAGGATAGGATAGGATAGAGGATAGGATAGGATAGAGGATAGGATAGGATAGAGGGTAGGGTAGAATTTGGATAGGATACTTGAGAGCATAGGATAGAGTACAGGATAGGATAGAGAATGGGATAGGATAGAGGATATTATAGGGTAGAGGATAGGATAGGATAGAAGATAGGATAGGATGGAGGATAGGATAGGATAGGATAGAGGTTAGGATAGGGTAGAGGATAGGATAGGATAGAGGATAGGATAGGATAGAAGATAGGATAGGATAGAGGATAGGATAGGATAGAGGTTAGGATAGTATAGAGGATAGGATAGAGGGTAGGATAGGATAGAGGATAGGATAGGATAGAGGATAGGATAGGATAGAGGATACGATAGGATAGAGGATAGGATAGGATAGAGGAGAGGATAGGATAGATTATAGGATAGGATAGAGGATAGGATAGGGTAGAAGATAGCATAGGATAGAGAATAGGATAGGATAGAGGATAGGATAGGATAGAGGATAGGATAAGATAGAGGATAGGATAGGATAGAGAATAGGATAGGATAGAGGATAGGATAGGATAGAGGATAGGATAAGATAGAGGATATTATAGGATAGAGGATAGGATAGGATAGAGGATAGGATAGGATAGAGGATAGGATAGGATAGAGGATAGGATAGGATAGAGGATAGGATAGGATAGAGGATAGGATAGGATAGAGGATAGGATAGGATAGAGGATTGGTTAGGATAGAGGATAGGATAGGATAGAGGATAGGATAGGATAGAGGATAGGATAGGATAGAGGGTAGGGTAGAATTTGGATAGGATACAGGATAGCATAGGATAGAGTACAGGATAGGATAGAGAATGGGATAGGATAGAGGATATTATAGGGTAGAGGATAGGATAGGATAGAGGATAGGATAGGATAGGATAGACGATAGGATAGGGTAGAGGATAGGATAGGATAGAGGATAGGATAGGATAGAAGATAGAATAGGATAGAGGATAGGATAGGATAGAGGATAGGATAGGGTAGAGGATAGGATAGGATAGAGGATAGGATAGGATAGATGATAGGATAGGATAGAGAATAGGATAGGATAGAGGATAGAATAGGATAGAGGATAGGATAAGATAGGGGATAGGATAGGATGGAGGATAGGATAGGATAGAGGATAGGATAGGATAGAGGATAGGATAGGATAGAGGAGAGGATAGGATAGAGGATAGGATAGCATAGAGCATAGGATAGGATAGAGGGTAGGATAGGATAGAGGATACGATAGGATAGAGGATAGGATAGGATAAAGGATAGGATAAAGGATAGGATAGAGGATAGGATAGGTTAGAGGATAGGATAGCATAGAGGATAGGATAGGATAGAGGATAGGATAGGATAGAGGATAGAGGATAGGATAGGATAGAGGATAGGATAGGATAGAGGATAGGATAGGATAGAGGAGAGGATAGGATAGAGGATAGGATAGGATAGAGGATAGGATAGGATAGAGGATAGGATAGGATAGAGGATAGGATAGGATAGAGGATAGGATAGGATAGAGGGTAGGGTAGAATTTGGATAGGATACTTGAGAGCATAGGATAGAGTACAGGATAGGATAGAGAATGGGATAGGATAGAGGATATTATAGGGTAGAGGATAGGATAGGATAGAAGATAGGATAGGATGGAGGATAGGATAGGATAGGATAGAGGTTAGGATAGGGTAGAGGATAGGATAGGATAGAGGATAGGATAGGATAGAAGATAGGATAGGATAGAGGATAGGATAGGATAGAGGTTAGGATAGTATAGAGGATAGGATAGGATAGAGGATAGGATATTATAGAGGATAGGATAGGATAGAGGGTAGGATAGGATAGAGGATAGGATAGGATAGGATAAAGGATAGGATAGAGGGTAGGATAGGATAGAGGATAGGATAGGATAGAGGATAGGATAGGATAGAGGATACGATAGGATAGAGGATAGGATAGGATAGAGGATAGGATAGGATAGAGGATAGGATAGGATAGAGGATAGGATAGGATAGAGGATAGGATAGGATAGAGGTTAGGATAGTATATAGGATAGGATAGGATAGAGGATAGGATATTATAGAGGATAGGATAGGATAGAGGGTAGGATAGGATAGAGGATAGGATAGGATAGAGGATAGGATAGGATAAAGGATAGGATAGGGGGTAGGATAGGATAGAGGATAGGATAGGATAGAGGATAGGATAGGATAGAGGATACGATAGGATAGAGGATAGGATAGGATAGAGGAGAGGATAGGATAGATTATAGGATAGGATAGAGGATAGGATAGGGTAGAAGATAGCATAGGATAGAGAATAGGATAGGATAGAGGATAGGATAGGATAGAGGATAGGATAAGATAGAGGATAGGATAGGATAGAGAATAGGATAGGATAGAGGATAGGATAGGATAGAGGATAGGATAAGATAGAGGATATTATAGGATAGAGGATAGGATAGGATAGAGGATAGGATAGGATAGAGGATAGGATAGGATAGAGGATAGGATAGGATAGAGGATAGGATAGGATAGAGGATAGGATAGGATAGAGGATAGGATAGGATAGAGGATTGGTTAGGATAGAGGATAGGATAGGATAGAGGATAGGATAGGATAGAGGATAGGATAGGATAGAGGGTAGGGTAGAATTTGGATAGGATACAGGATAGCATAGGATAGAGTACAGGATAGGATAGAGAATGGGATAGGATAGAGGATATTATAGGGTAGAGGATAGGATAGGATAGAGGATAGGATAGGATAGGATAGACGATAGGATAGGGTAGAGGATAGGATAGGATAGAGGATAGGATAGGATAGAAGATAGAATAGGATAGAGGATAGGATAGGATAGAGGATAGGATAGGATAGGATAGGATAGAGGATAGGATAGGATAGGATAGAGGATAGGATAGGATAGAGGATTGCATAGGATAGACGTAGGGTAGAATATGGATAGGATACAGGATAGCATAGGATAGAGCATAGGATAGGATAGAGGATAGGATAGGATAGAGGATAGGATAGGATAGAGGATAGGATAGGATAGAGGATAGGATAGGATAGAGGATAGGATAGGGTAGAGGATAGGATAGGATAGAGGATAGGATAGGATAGATGATAGGATAGGATAGAGAATAGGATAGGATAGAGGATACGATAGGATAGAGGATAGGATAAGATAGGGGATAGGATAGGATGGAGGATAGGATAGGATAGAGGATAGGATAGGATAGAGGATAGGATAGGATAGAGGAGAGGATAGGATAGAGGATAGGATAGGATAGAGCATAGGATAGGATAGAGGATAGGATAGGATAGAGGATAGGATAGGATAGAGGATAGGATAGGATAGAGGATAGGATAGGGTAGAGGATAGGATAGGATAGAAAATAGGATAGGATAGGATAGAGGATAGGATAAGATAGAGGATAGGATAGGATAGAGGATAGGATAGGATAGAGGATAGGATAGGATAGAGGATAGGATAGGATAGAGCATAGGATAGGATAGAGGATAGGATAGGATAGAAGATAGAATAGGATAGAGGATAGGATAGGATAGAGGATAGGATAGGATAGGATAGGATAGAGGATAGGATAGGATAGGATAGAGGATAGGATAGGATAGAGGATTGGATAGGATAGACGTAGGGTAGAATATGGATAGGATACATGATAGCATAGGATAGAGCATAGGATAGGATAGAGGATAGGATAGGATAGAGGATAGGATAGGATAGAGGATAGGATAGGATAGAGGATAGGATAGGATAGAGGATAGGATAGGGTAGAGGATAGGATAGGATAGAGGATAGGATAGGATAGATGATAGGATAGGATAGAGAATAGGATAGGATAGAGGATAGGATAGGATAGAGGATAGGATAAGATAGGGGATAGGATAGGATGGAGGATAGGATAGGATAGAGGATAGGATAGGATAGAGGATAGGATAGGATAGAGGAGAGGATAGGATAGAGGATAGGATAGGATAGAGCATAGGATAGGATAGAGGATAGGATAGGATAGAGGATAGGATAGGATAGAGGATAGGATAGGATAGAGGATAGGATAGGGTAGAGGATAGGATAGGATAGAAAATAGGATAGGATAGGATAGAGGATAGGATAAGATAGAGGATAGGATAGGATAGAGGATAGGATAGGATAGAGGATAGGATAGGATAGAGGATAGGATAGGATAGAGGAGAGGATAGGATAGAGGATAGGATAGGATACAGGATAGCATAGGATAGAGTACAGGATAGGATAGACAATAGGATAGGATAGACGATATTATAGGGTAGAGGATAGGATAGGATAGAGGATAGGATAGGATAGAGGATAGGATAGGATAGAGGATAGGATAGGATAGAGGATAGGATAGGATAGAGGAGAGGATAGGATAGAGGATAGGATAGGACAGAGGGTAGGGTAGAATTTGGGTAGGATACAGGATAGCATAGGATAGAGAATAGGATAGGATAGAGGATATTATAGGGTAGAGGATAGGATAGAGGATAGGATAGGATAGAGGATAGGATAGGATAGAGAATAGGATAGGATAGAGGATAGGATAGGATAGAGGATAGGATAGGATAGAGGATAGGATAGGGTAGAGGATAGGATAGGATAGAGGATAGGATAGAGGATAGGATAGAGGATAGGATAGGATAGAGGGTAGTATAGGATAGAGGATAGGATAGGATAGAGGATAGGATAGGATAGAGGATAGGATAGAGGATAGGATAGGATATGGATAGGATAGGGTAGAGGATAGGATAGGATAGAGAATAGGATAGGATAGAGGATAGGATAGGATAGAGGATAGGATAAGATAGAGGAGAGGATAGGATAGAGGAGAGGATAGGATAGAGGATAGGATAGGATAGAGGATATTATGGGGTAGAGGATAAGATAGGATAGAGGATATGATATGATAGAGGATAGGAAAGAGGATAGGATATAATACAGAATAGGATAGGATTGAGTATAGGATGGGATAGAGGATAGGATATGGTATTGGATAGGATAGAGGATAGGATAGGATAGAGGACAGGATAGAGGATAGGATAGGATAGAGGATAGGATAGGATAGAGGATAGGATAGGATAGAGGATAGGATAGGATAGAGGATAGGATAGGATAGAGAATAGGATAGGATAGGGGATAGGATAGGATAAAGCATAGGATATGATAGAGGATAGGATAGGGTGGAGGATAGGATAGGATAGAGGATAGGATAGGATAGGATAGAGGATAGGATAGGATAGAGGATAGGATAGGATAGAGGATAGGATAGGATAGAGGAGAGGATAGGATAGAGGATAGGATAGGATAGAGCATAGGATAGGATAGAGGATAGGATAGGATAGAGGATAGGATAGGATAGAGGATAGCATAGGGTAGAGGATAGGATAGGATAGAGAATAGGATAGGATAGGATAGAGGATAGGATAATATAGAGGATAGGATAGGAAAGAGGATAGGATAGGATAGAGGATAGGATAGGATAGAGGATAGGATAGGATAGAGGATAGGATAGGATAGAGGAGAGGATAGGATAGAGGATAGGATAGGATAGAGGATAGGATAGGATAGAGGATAGGATAGCATAGAGGATAGGATAGGATAGAGAATAGGATAGATTAGAGGATAGAGGATAGGATAGGATAGAGGATAGGATAGGATAGAGGATAGGATAGGATACAGGATAGCATAGGATAGAGTACAGGATAGGATAGAGAATAGGATAGGATAGAGGATATTATAGGGTAGAGGATAGGATAGGATAGAGGATAGGATAGGATAGGATAGGATAGGATAAGATAGAGGATAGGATAGGATAGAGGATAGGATAGGGTAGAGGATAGGATAGGATAGAGGATAGGATAGGATAGAGGATAGGATAGGATAGAGGATAGGGTAGGATAGATGATAGGATAGGGTAGAGGTTAACATGGGATAGAGAATAGGATAGGATAGAGGATAGGATAGGATAGAGGATAGGATAAGATAGAGGATAGGATAGAGGATAGGATAGGATAGAGGATAGGATAGGATAGAGGATAGGATAGGCTAAAGGATAGGATAGAGGATAGGATAGGATAGAGGATAGGATAGGATAGAGAATAGGATATGATAGGGGATAGGATAGGATAAAGCATAGGATAGGATAGGGGATAGGATAGGATAAAGCATAGGATAGGATAGAGGATAGGATAGGATAGAGGATAGGATAGGATAGAGGAAAGGATAGGATAGGGGATAGGATAGGATAGAGAATAGGATAGGATAGAGGATAGGATAGGATAGAGGAAAGGATAGGATAGGGGATAGGATAGGATAGAGAATAGGATAGGATAGAGGATAGGATAGGATAGAGGATAGGATAAGATAGAGGATAGGATAGGATAGAGGATAGGATAGGATAGAGCATAGGATATTATAGAGGATAGAATAGGATAGAGGGTAGGATAGGATAGAGGATAGGATAGGATAGAGGATAGGATAGGATAAAGGATAGGATAAAGGATAGGATAGAGGATAGGATAGGTTAGAGGATAGGATAGCATAGAGGATAGGATAGGATAGAGAATAGGATAGGATAGAGGATAGAGGATAGAGGATAGAGGATAGGATAGGATAGAGGATAGGATAGGATAGAGGATATGATAGGATAGAGGATAGGATAGGATAGAGGATAGGATAGGATAGAGGATAGGATAGGATAGAGGATAGGATAGGATAGAGGGTAGGGTAGAATTTGGATAGGATACAGGATAGCATAGGATAGAGTACAGGATAGGATAGAGAATGGGATAGGATAGAGGATGTTATAGGGTAGAGGATAGGATAGGATAGAAGATAGGATAGGATAGAGGATAGGATAGGATAGGATAGAGGATAGGATAGGGTAGAGGATAGGATAGGATAGAGGATAGGATAGGATAGAAGATAGAATAGGATAGAGGATAGGATAGGATAGAGGATAGGATAGGATAGGATAGAGGTTAGCATAGTATAGAGGATAGGATAGGATAGAGGATAGGATATTGTAGAGGATAGGATAGGATAGAGGGTAGGATAGGATAGAGGATAGGATAGGATAGAGGATAGGACAGGCTAAAGGATAGGATAGAGGATAGGATAGGATAGAGGATAGGATAGGATAGAGGATAGGATAGGATAGGGGATAGGATAGGATAAAGCATAGGATAGGATAGAGGATATGATAGGATAGAGGATAGGATAGGATAGAGGAAAGGATAGGATAGGGGATAGGATAGGATAGAGAATAGGATAGGATAGAGGATAGGATAGGATAGAGGATAGGATAGGTTAGAGGATAGGATAGCATAGAGGATAGGATAGGATAGAGAATAGGATAGGATATAGGATAGAGGATAGGATAGGATAGAGGATAGGATAGGATAGAGGATAGGATAGGATAGAGGATAGGATAGGATAGAGGGTAGGGTAGAATTTGGATAGGATACAGGATAGCATAGGATAGAGTACAGGATAGGATAGAGAATGGGATAGGATAGAGGATATTATAGGGTAGAGGATAGGATAGGATAGAAGATAGGATAGGATAGAGGATAGGATAGGATAGGATAGAGGATAGGATAGGGTAGAGGATAGGATAGGATAGAGGATAGGATAGGATAGAAGATAGAATAGGATAGAGGATAGGATAGGATAGAGGATAGGATAGGATAGGATAGGATAGAGGATAGGATAGGATAGGATAGAGGATAGGATAGGATAGAGGTTAGGATAGTATAGAGGATAGGATAGCATAGAGGATAGGATAGGATAGAGAATAGGATAGGATATAGGATAGAGGATAGGATAGGATAGAGGATAGGATAGGATAGAGGATAGGATAGGATAGAGGATAGGATAGGATAGAGGGTAGGGTAGAATTTGGATAGGATACAGGATAGCATAGGATAGAGTACAGGATAGGATAGAGAATGGGATAGGATAGAGGATATTATAGGGTAGAGGATAGGATAGGATAGAAGATAGGATAGGATAGAGGATAGGATAGGATAGGATAGAGGATAGGATAGGGTAGAGGATAGGATAGGATAGAGGATAGGATAGGATAGAAGATAGAATAGGATAGAGGATAGGATAGGATAGAGGATAGGATAGGATAGGATAGGATAGAGGATAGGATAGGATAGGATAGAGGATAGGATAGGATAGAGGTTAGGATAGTATAGAGGATAGGATAGGATAGAGGATAGGATATTGTAGAGGATAGGATAGGATAGAGGGTAGGATAGGATAGAGGATAGGATAGGATAGAGGATAGGATAGGCTAAAGGATAGGATAGAGGATAGGATAGGATAGAGGATAGGATAGGATAGAGAATAGGATATGATAGGGGATAGGATAGGATAAAGCATAGGATAGGATAGAGGATAGGATAGGATAGAGGATAGGATAGGATAGAGGAAAGGATAGGATAGGGGATAGGATAGGATAGAGAATAGGATAGGATAGAGGATACTATAGGATAGAGGATAGGATAAGATAGAGGATAGGATAGGATAGAGGATAGGATAGGATAGAGGGTAGGGTAGAATTTGGATAGGATACAGGATAGCATAGGATAGAGTACAGGATAGGATAGAGAATGGGATAGGATAGAGGATATTATAGGGTAGAGGATAGGATAGGATAGAAGATAGGATAGGATAGAGGATAGGATAGGATAGGATAGAGGATAGGATAGGGTAGAGGATAGGATAGGATAGAGGATAGGATAGGATAGAAGATAGAATAGGATAGAGGATAGGATAGGATAGAGGATAGGATAGGATAGAGGATAGGATAGGATAGAGGTTAGGATAGTATAGAGGATAGGATAGGATAGAGGATAGGATATTGTAGAGGATAGGATAGGATAGAGGGTAGGATAGGATAGAGGATAGGATAGGATAGAGGATAGGACAGGCTAAAGGATAGGATAGAGGATAGGATAGGATAGAGGATAGGATAGGATAGAGGATAGGATAGGATAGGGGATAGGATAGGATAAAGCATAGGATAGGATAGAGGATATGATAGGATAGAGGATAGGATAGGATAGAGGAAAGGATAGGATAGGGGATAGGATAGGATAGAGAATAGGATAGGATAGAGGATAGGATAGGATAGAGGATAGGATAGGTTAGAGGATAGGATAGCATAGAGGATAGGATAGGATAGAGAATAGGATAGGATATAGGATAGAGGATAGGATAGGATAGAGGATAGGATAGGATAGAGGATAGGATAGGATAGAGGGTAGGGTAGAATTTGGATAGGATACAGGATAGCATAGGATAGAGTACAGGATAGGATAGAGAATGGGATAGGATAGAGGATATTATAGGGTAGAGGATAGGATAGGATAGAAGATAGGATAGGATAGAGGATAGGATAGGATAGGATAGAGGATAGGATAGGGTAGAGGATAGGATAGGATAGAGGATAGGATAGGATAGAAGATAGAATAGGATAGAGGATAGGATAGGATAGAGGATAGGATAGGATAGGATAGGATAGGATAGAGGATAGGATAGGATAGGATAGAGGATAGGATAGGATAGAGGATAGGATAGGATAGAGGATAGGATAGGATAGAGGTTAGGATAGTATAGAGGATAGGATAGGATAGAGGATAGGATATTGTAGAGGATAGGATAGGATAGAGGGTAGGATAGGATAGAGGATAGGATAGGATAGAGGATAGGATAGGCTAAAGGATAGGATAGAGGATAGGATAGGATAGAGGATAGGATAGGATAGAGGATAGGATAGGATAGAGAATAGGATATGATAGGGGATAGGATAGGATAAAGCATAGGATAGGATAGAGGATAGGATAGGATAGAGGATAGGATAGGATAGAGGGAAGGATAGGATAGGGGATAGGATAGGATAGAGAATAGGATAGGATAGAGGATACTATAGGATAGAGGATAGGATAAGATAGAGGATAGGATAGGATAGAGGATAGGATAGGATAGAGCATAGGATATTATAGAGGATAGGATAGGATAGAGCATAGGATATTATAGAGGATAGAATAGGATAGAGGGTAGGATAGGATAGAGGATAGGATAGGATAGAGGATAGGATAGGATAATGGATAGGATAAAGGATAGGATAGAGGATAGGATAGGTTAGAGGATAGGATAGCACAGAGGATAGGATAGGATAGAGAATAGGATAGGATAGAGGATAGGATAGGATAGAGGATAGGATAAGATAGAGGATAGGATAGGATAAAGGATAGGATAAAGGATAGGATAGAGGCTAGGATAGGTTAGAGGATAGGATAGCATAGAGGAGGGGACAGGATAGAGAATAGGATAGGATAGAGGATAGAGGATAGGATAGGATAGAGGATAGCATAGGATAGAGGATAGGATAGGATAGAGGGTAGGGTAGAATTTGGATAGGATACAGGATAGCATAGGATAGAGTACAGGATAGGATAGAGAATGGGATAGGATAGAGGATATTATAGGGTAGAGGATAGGATAGGATAGAGGATAGGATAGGATAGGATAGAGGATAGGATAGGGTAGAGGTAGGATAGGATAGAGGATAGGATAGGATAGAAGATAGAATAGGATAGAGGATAGGATAGGATAGAGGATAGGATAGGATAGGATAGGATAGAGGATAGGATAGGATAGGATAGAGGATAGGATAGGATAGAGGATTGGATAGGATAGAGGATAGGATAGGATAGAGGATAGGATAGAATAGAGGATAGGATAGGATAGAGGATAGGATAGGATAGAGGATAGGATAGGATAGAGAATAGGATAGGATAGGGGATAGGATAGGATAAAGCATAGGATAGGATAGGGGATAGGATAGGATAAAGCATAGGATAGGATAGAGGATAGGATAGGATAGAGGATAGGATAGGATAGAAGAAAGGATAGGATAGGGGATAGGATAGGATAGAGACTAGGATAGGATAGAGGATAGGATAGGATAGAGGATAGGATAAGATAGAGGATAGGATAGGATAGAGGATAGGATAGGATAGAGCATAGGATATTATAGAGGATAGAATAGGATAGAGGGTAGGATAGGATAGAGGATAGGATAGGATAAAGCATAGGATAGGATAGGGGATAGGATAGGATAAAGCATAGGATAGGATAGAGGATAGGATAGGATAGAGGATAGGATAGGATAGAAGAAAGGATAGGATAGGGGATAGGATAGGATAGAGACTAGGATAGGATAGAGGATAGGATAGGATAGAGGATAGGATAAGATAGAGGATAGGATAGGATAGAGGATATGATAGGATAGAGCATAGGATATTATAGAGGATAGAATAGGATAGAGGGTAGGATAGGATAGAGGATAGGATAGGATAGAGGATAGGATAGGTTAGAGGATAGGATAGCATAGAGGATAGGATAGGATAGAGGATAGGATAGGATAGAGGATAGAGGATAGGATAGGATAGAGGATAGGATAGGATAGAGGATAGGATAGGATAGAGGATAGGATAGGATAGAGGATAGGATAGGATAGAGGATAGGATAGGATAGAGGGTAGGGTAGAATTTGGATAGGATACAGGATAGCATAGGATAGAGTACAGGATAGGATAGAGAATGGGATAGGATAGAGGATATTATAGGGTAGAGGATAGGATAGGATAGAAGATAGGATCGGATAGAGGATAGGATAGGATAGGATAGAGGATAGGATAGGGTAGAGGATAGGATAGGATAGAGGATAGGATAGGATAGAAGATAGAATAGGATAGAGGATAGGATAGGATAGAGGATAGGATAGGATAGGATAGGATAGGATAGAGGATAGGATAGGATAGGATAGAGGATAGGATAGGATAGAGGATTGGATAGGATAGACGTAGGGTAGAATATGGATAGGATACAGGATAGCATAGGATAGAGCATAGGATAGGATAGAGGATAGGATAGGATAGAGGATAGGGTAGGATAGAGGATAGGATAGGATAGAGGATAGGATAGAGGATAGGATAGGATACAGGTTAGGATAGTATAGAGGATAGGATAGGATAGAGGATAGGATATTATAGAGGATAGGATAGGATAGAGGGTAGGATAGGATAGAGGATAGGATAGGATAGAGGATAGGATAGGATAAAGGATAGGATAGAGGGTAGGATAGGATAGAGGATAGGATAGGATAGAGGATAGGATAGGATAGAGGATAGGATAGGATAGAGGATAGGATAGGATAGAGGAGAGGATAGGATAGATTATAGGATAGGATAGAGGATAGGATTGGATAGAGGATAGGATATGATAGAGGATTGGATAGGATAGAGGATAGGATAGGATAGGATTGGATAGAGGATAGGATATGATAGAGGATTGGATAGGATAGAGGATAGGATAGGATAGGATAGGATAGAGAATAGGATAGGATAGAGGATAGGATAGGATAGAGGATAGGATAAGATAGGGGATAGGATAGGATGGAGGATAGGATAGGATAGAGGATAGGATAGGATAGAAGATTGGATAGGATAGAGGAGAGGATAGGATAGAGGATAGAGGATAGGATAGGATAGAGGATAGGATAGGATAGAGGATAGGATAGGATAGAGGATAGGATAGGATAGAGGATAGGATAGGATAGAGGATAGGATAGGATAGAGGATAGGATAGGATAGAGGGTAGGGTAGAATTTGGATAGGATACAGGATAGCATAGGATAGAGTACAGGATAGGATAGAGAATGGGATAGGACAGAGGATATTATAGGGTAGAGGATAGGATAGGATAGAAGATAGGATCGGATAGAGGATAGGATAGGATAGGATAGAGGATAGGATAGGGTAGAGGATAGGATAGGATAGAGGATAGGATAGGATAGAAGATAGAATAGGATAGAGGATAGGATAGGATAGAGGATAGGATAGGATAGGATAGGATAGGATAGCGGATAGGATAGGATAGTATAGAGGATAGGATAGGATAGAGGATTGGATAGGATAGACGTAGGGTAGAATATGGATAGGATACAGGATAGCATAGGATAGAGCATAGGATAGGATAGAGGATAGGATAGGATAGAGGATAGGGTAGGATAGAGGATAGGATAGGATAGAGGATAGGATAGAGGATAGGATAGGATAGAGGTTAGGATAGTATAGGGGATAGGATAGGATAGAGGATAGGATATTATAGAGGATAGGATAGGATAGAGGGTAGGATAGGATAGAGGATAGGATAGGATAGAGGATAGGATAGGATAAAGGATAGGATAGAGGGTAGGATAGGATAGAGGATAGGATAGGATAGAGGATAGGATAGGATAGAGGATAGGATAGGATAGAGGATAGGATAGGATAGAGGTTAGGATAGTATAGAGGATAGGATAGGATAGAGGATAGGATATTGTAGAGGATAGGATAGGATAGAGGGTAGGATAGGATAGAAGATAGAATAGGATAGAGGATAGGATAGGATAGAGGATAGGATAGGATAGAGGATAGGATAGGATAGAGGTTAGGATAGTATAGAGGATAGGATAGGATAGAGGATAGGATATTGTAGAGGATAGGATAGGATAGAGGGTAGGATAGGATAGAGGATAGGATAGGATAGAGGATAGGACAGGCTAAAGGATAGGATAGAGGATAGGATAGGATAGAGGATAGGATAGGATAGAGGATAGGATAGGATAGGGGATAGGATAGGATAAAGCATAGGATAGGATAGAGGATATGATAGGATAGAGGATAGGATAGGATAGAGGAAAGGATAGGATAGGGGATAGGATAGGATAGAGAATAGGATAGGATAGAGGATAGGATAAGATAGAGGATAGGATAGGATAGAGGATATGATAGGATAGAGCATAGGATATTATAGAGGATAGAATAGGATAGAGGGTAGGATAGGATAGAGGATAGGATAGGATAGAGGATAGGATAGGATAAAGGATAGGATAAAGGATAGGATAGAGGATAGGATAGGTTAGAGGATAGGATAGCATAGAGGATAGGATAGGATAGAGAAAGGATAGGATAGAGGATAGAGGATAGAGGATAGAGGATAGGATAGGATAGAGGATAGGATAGGATAGAGGATATGATAGGATAGAGGATAGGATAGGATAGAGGATAGGATAGGATAGAGGATAGGATAGGATAGAGGATAGGATAGGATAGAGGGTAGGGTAGAATTTGGATAGGATACAGGATAGCATAGGATAGAGTACAGGATAGGATAGAGAATGGGATAGGATAGAGGATGTTATAGGGTAGAGGATAGGATAGGATAGAAGATAGGATAGGATAGAGGATAGGATAGGATAGGATAGAGGATAGGATAGGGTAGAGGATAGGATAGGATAGAGGATAGGATAGGATAGAAGATAGAATAGGATAGAGGATAGGATAGGATAGAGGATAGGATAGGATAGAGGATAGGATAGGATAGAGGTTAGGATAGTATAGAGGATAGGATAGGATAGAGGATAGGATATTGTAGAGGATAGGATAGGATAGAGGGTAGGATAGGATAGAGGATAGGATAGGATAGAGGATAGGACAGGCTAAAGGATAGGATAGAGGATAGGATAGGATAGAGGATAGGATAGGATAGAGGATAGGATAGGATAGGGGATAGGATAGGATAAAGCATAGGATAGGATAGAGGATATGATAGGATAGAGGATAGGATAGGATAGAGGAAAGGATAGGATAGGGGATAGGATAGGATAGAGAATAGGATAGGATAGAGGATAGGATAGGATAGAGGATAGGATAGGTTAGAGGATAGGATAGCATAGAGGATAGGATAGGATAGAGAATAGGATAGGATATAGGATAGAGGATAGGATAGGATAGAGGATAGGATAGGATAGAGGATAGGATAGGATAGAGGGTAGGGTAGAATTTGGATAGGATACAGGATAGCATAGGATAGAGTACAGGATAGGATAGAGAATGGGATAGGATAGAGGATAGGATAGGATAGAAGATAGGATAGGATAGAGGATAGGATAGGATAGGATAGAGGATAGGATAGGGTAGAGGATAGGATAGGATAGAGGATAGGATAGGATAGAAGATAGAATAGGATAGAGGATAGGATAGGATAGAGGATAGGATAGGATAGGATAGGATAGAGGATAGGATAGGATAGGATAGAGGATAGGATAGGATAGAGGTTATTATAGTATAGAATATAGGATAGGATAGAGGATAGGATATTGTAGAGGATAGGATAGGATAGAGGGTAGGATAGGATAGAGGATAGGATAGGATAGAGGATAGGATAGGCTAAAGGATAGGATAGAGGATAGGATAGGATAGAGGATAGGATAGGATAGAGAATAGGATATGATAGGGGATAGGATAGGATAAAGCATAGGATAGGATAGAGGATAGGATAGGATAGAGGATAGGATAGGATAGAGGAAAGGATAGGATAGGGGATAGGATAGGATAGAGAATAGGATAGGATAGAGGATACTATAGGATAGAGGATAGGATAAGATAGAGGATAGGATAGGATAGAGGATAGGATAGGATAGAGGGTAGGGTAGAATTTGGATAGGATACAGGATAGCATAGGATAGAGTACAGGATAGGATAGAGAATGGGATAGGATAGAGGATATTATAGGGTAGAGGATAGGATAGGATAGAAGATAGGATAGGATAGAGGATAGGATAGGATAGGATAGAGGATAGGATAGGGTAGAGGATAGGATAGGATAGAGGATAGGATAGGATAGAAGATAGAATAGGATAGAGGATAGGATAGGATAGAGGATAGGATAGGATAGAGGATAGGATAGGATAGAGGTTAGGATAGTATAGAGGATAGGATAGGATAGAGGATAGGATATTGTAGAGGATAGGATAGGATAGAGGGTAGGATAGGATAGAGGATAGGATAGGATAGAGGATAGGACAGGCTAAAGGATAGGATAGAGGATAGGATAGGATAGAGGATAGGATAGGATAGAGGATAGGATAGGATAGGGGATAGGATAGGATAAAGCATAGGATAGGATAGAGGATATGATAGGATAGAGGATAGGATAGGATAGAGGAAAGGATAGGATAGGGGATAGGATAGGATAGACAATAGGATAGGATAGAGGATAGGATAGGATAGAGGATAGGATAGGTTAGAGGATAGGATAGCATAGAGGATAGGATAGGATAGAGAATAGGATAGGATATAGGATAGAGGATAGGATAGCATAGAGGATAGGATAGGATAGAGGATAGGATAGGATAGAGGGTAGGGTAGAATTTGGATAGGATACAGGATAGCATAGGATAGAGTACAGGATAGGATAGAGAATGGGATAGGATAGAGGATATTATAGGGTAGAGGATAGGATAGGATAGAAGATAGGATAGGATAGAGGATAGGATAGGATAGGATAGAGGATAGGATAGGGTAGAGGATAGGATAGGATAGAGGATAGGATAGGATAGAAGATAGAATAGGATAGAGGATAGGATAGGATAGAGGATAGGATAGGATAGGATAGGATAGAGGATAGGATAGGATAGGATAGAGGATAGGATAGGATAGAGGATAGGATAGGATAGAGGATAGGATAGGATAGAGGTTAGGATAGTATAGAGGATAGGATAGGATAGAGGATAGGATATTGTAGAGGATAGGATAGGATAGAGGGTAGGATAGGATAGAGGATAGGATAGGATAGAGGATAGGATAGGCTAAAGGATAGGATAGAGGATAGGATAGGATAGAGGATAGGATAGGATAGAGGATAGGATAGGATAGAGAATAGGATATGATAGGGGATAGGATAGGATAAAGCATAGGATAGGATAGAGGATAGGATAGGATAGAGGATAGGATAGGATAGAGGATAGGATAGGATAGAGGAAAGGATAGGATAGGGGATAGGATAGGCTAAAGGATAGGATAGAGGATAGGATAGGATAGAGGATAGGATAGGATAGAGAATAGGATATGATAGGGGATAGGATAGGATAAAGCATAGGATAGGATAGAGGATAGGATAGGATAGAGGATAGGATAGGATATAGGAAAGGATAGGATAGGGGATAGGATAGGATAGAGAATAGGATAGGATAGAGGATACTATAGGATAGAGGATAGGATAAGATAGAGGATAGGATAGGATAGAGGATAGGATAGGATAGAGGGTAGGGTAGAATTTGGATAGGATACAGGATAGCATAGGATAGAGTACAGGATAGGATAGAGAATGGGATAGGATAGAGGATATTATAGGGTAGAGGATAGGATAGGATAGAAGATAGGATAGGATAGAGGATAGGATAGGATAGGATAGAGGATAGGATAGGGTAGAGGATAGGATAGGATAGAGGATAGGATAGGATAGAATATAGAATAGGATAGAGGATAGGATAGGATAGAGGATAGGATAGGATAGAGGATAGGATAGGATAGAGGTTAGGATAGTATAGAGGATAGGATAGGATAGAGGATAGGATATTGTAGAGGATAGGATAGGATAGAGGGTAGGATAGGATAGAGGATAGGATAGGATAGAGGATAGGACAGGCTAAAGGATAGGATAGAGGATAGGATAGGATAGAGGATAGGATAGGATAGAGGATAGGATAGGATAGGGGATAGGATAGGATAAAGCATAGGATAGGATAGAGGATATGATAGGATAGAGGATAGGATAGGATAGAGGAAAGGATAGGATAGGGGATAGGATAGGATAGAGAATAGGATAGGATAGAGGATAGGATAGGATAGAGGATAGGATAGGTTAGAGGATAGGATAGCATAGAGGATAGGATAGGATAGAGAATAGGATAGGATATAGGATAGAGGATAGGATAGGATAGAGGATAGGATAGGATAGAGGATAGGATAGGATAGAGGGTAGGGTAGAATTTGGATAGGATACAGGATAGCATAGGATAGAGTACAGGATAGGATAGAGAATGGGATAGGATAGAGGATATTATAGGGTAGAGGATAGGATAGGATAGAAGATAGGATAGGATAGAGGATAGGATAGGATAGGATAGAGGATAGGATAGGGTAGAGGATAGGATAGGATAGAGTATAGGATAGGATAGAAGATAGAATAGGATAGAGGATAGGATAGGATAGAGGATAGGATAGGATAGAGGATAGGATAGGATAGAGGTTAGGATAGTATAGAGGATAGGATAGGATAGAGGATAGGATATTGTAGAGGATAGGATAGGATAGAGGGTAGGATAGGATAGAGGATAGGATAGGATAGAGGATAGGACAGGCTAAAGGATAGGATAGAGGATAGGATAGGATAGAGGATAGGATAGGATAGAGGATAGGATAGGATAGGGGATAGGATAGGATAAAGCATAGGATAGGATAGAGGATATGATAGGATAGAGGATAGGATAGGATAGAGGAAAGGATAGGATAGGGGATAGGATAGGATAGAGAATAGGATAGGATAGAGGATAGGATAGGATAGAGGATAGGATAGGTTAGAGGATAGGATAGCATAGAGGATAGGATAGGATAGAGGATAGGATAGGATATAGGATAGAGGATAGGATAGGATAGAGGATAGGATAGGATAGAGGATAGGATAGGATAGAGGATAGGATAGGATAGAGGGTAGGGTAGAATTTGGATAGGATACAGGATAGCATAGGATAGAGTACAGGATAGGATAGAGAATGGGATAGGATAGAGGATATTATAGGGTAGAGGATAGGATAGGATAGAAGATAGGATAGGATAGAGGATAGGATAGGATAGGATAGAGGATAGGATAGGGTAGAGGATAGGATAGGATAGAGGATAGGATAGGATAGAAGATAGAATAGGATAGAGGATAGGATAGGATAGAGGATAGGATAGGATAGGATAGGATAGAGGATAGGATAGGATAGGATAGAGGATAGGATAGGATAGAGGATAGGATAGGATAGAGGATAGGATAGGATAGAGGTTAGGATAGTATAGAGGATAGGATAGGATAGAGGATAGGATATTGTAGAGGATAGGATAGGATAGAGGGTAGGATAGGATAGAGGATAGGATAGGATAGAGGATAGGATAGGCTAAAGGATAGGATAGAGGATAGGATAGGATAGAGGATAGGATAGGATAGAGGATAGGATAGGATAGAGAATAGGATATGATAGGGGATAGGATAGGATAAAGCATAGGATAGGATAGAGGATAGGATAGGATAGAGGATAGGATAGGATAGAGGGAAGGATAGGATAGGGGATAGGATAGGATAGAGAATAGGATAGGATAGAGGATACTATAGGATAGAGGATAGGATAAGATAGAGGATAGGATAGGATAGAGGATAGGATAGGATAGAGCATAGGATATTATAGAGGATAGGATAGGATAGAGCATAGGATATTATAGAGGATAGAATAGGATAGAGGGTAGGATAGGATAGAGGATAGGATAGGATAGAGGATAGGATAGGATAATGGATAGGATAAAGGATAGGATAGAGGATAGGATAGGTTAGAGGATAGGATAGCACAGAGGATAGGATAGGATAGAGAATAGGATAGGATAGAGGATAGGATAGGATAGAGGATAGGATAAGATAGAGGATAGGATAGGATAAAGGATAGGATAAAGGATAGGATAGAGGCTAGGATAGGTTAGAGGATAGGATAGCATAGAGGATAGGACAGGATAGAGAATAGGATAGGATAGAGGATAGAGGATAGGATAGGATAGAGGATAGCATAGGATAGAGGATAGGATAGGATAGAGGGTAGGGTAGAATTTGGATAGGATACAGGATAGCATAGGATAGAGTACAGGATAGGATAGAGAATGGGATAGGATAGAGGATATTATAGGGTAGAGGATAGGATAGGATAGAGGATAGGATAGGATAGGATAGAGGATAGGATAGGGTAGAGGTAGGATAGGATAGAGGATAGGATAGGATAGAAGATAGAATAGGATAGAGGATAGGATAGGATAGAGGATAGGATAGGATAGGATAGGATAGAGGATAGGATAGGATAGGATAGAGGATAGGATAGGATAGAGGATTGGATAGGATAGAGGATAGGATAGGATAGAGGATAGGATAGAATAGAGGATAGGATAGGATAGAGGATAGGATAGGATAGAGGATAGGATAGGATAGAGAATAGGATAGGATAGGGGATAGGATAGGATAAAGCATAGGATAGGATAGGGGATAGGATAGGATAAAGCATAGGATAGGATAGAGGATAGGATAGGATAGAGGATAGGATAGGATAGAGAATGGGATAGGATAGAGGATATTATAGGGTAGAGGATAGGATAGGATAGAAGATAGGATCGGATAGAGGATAGGATAGGATAGGATAGAGGATAGGATAGGGTAGAGGATAGGATAGGATAGAGGATAGGATAGGATAGAAGATAGAATAGGATAGAGGATAGGATAGGATAGAGGATAGGATAGGATAGGATAGGATAGGATAGAGGATAGGATAGGATAGGATAGAGGATAGGATAGGATAGAGGATTGGATAGGATAGACGTAGGGTAGAATATGGATAGGATACAGGATAGCATAGGATAGAGCATAGGATAGGATAGAGGATAGGATAGGATAGAGGATAGGGTAGGATAGAGGATAGGATAGGATAGAGGATAGGATAGAGGATAGGATAGGATACAGGTTAGGATAGTATAGAGGATAGGATAGGATAGAGGATAGGATATTATAGAGGATAGGATAGGATAGAGGGTAGGATAGGATAGAGGATAGGATAGGATAGAGGATAGGATAGGATAGAGGAGAGGATAGGATAGATTATAGGATAGGATAGAGGATAGGATTGGATAGAGGATAGGATATGATAGAGGATTGGATAGGATAGAGGATAGGATAGGATAGGATAGGATAGAGAATAGGATAGGATAGAGGATAGGATAGGATAGAGGATAGGATAAGATAGGGGATAGGATAGGATGGAGGATAGGATAGGATAGAGGATAGGATAGGATAGAAGATAGGATAGGATAGAGGAGAGGATAGGATAGAGGATAGAGGATAGGATAGGATAGAGGATAGGATAGGATAGAGGATAGGATAGGATAGAGGATAGGATAGGATAGAGGATAGGATAGGATAGAGGATAGGATAGGATAGAGGGTAGGGTAGAATTTGGATAGGATACAGGATAGCATAGGATAGAGTACAGGATAGGATAGAGAATGGGATAGGATAGAGGATATTATAGGGTAGAGGATAGGATAGGATAGAAGATAGGATCGGATAGAGGATAGGATAGGATAGGATAGAGGATAGGATAGGGTAGAGGATAGGATAGGATAGAGGATAGGATAGGATAGAAGATAGAATAGGATAGAGGATAGGATAGGATAGAGGATAGGATAGGATAGGATAGGATAGGATAGAGGATAGGATAGGATAGTATAGAAGATAGGATAGGATAGAGGATTGGATAGGATAGACGTAGGGTAGAATATGGATAGGATACAGGATAGCATAGGATAGAGCATAGGATAGGATAGAGGATAGGATAGGATAGAGGATAGGGTAGGATAGAGGATAGGATAGGATAGAGGATAGGATAGAGGATAGGATAGGATAGAGGTTAGGATAGTATAGAGGATAGGATAGGATAGAGGATAGGATATTATAGAGGATAGGATAGGATAGAGGGTAGGATAGGATAGAGGATAGGATAGGATAGAGGATAGGATAGGATAAAGGATAGGATAGAGGGTAGGATAGGATAGAGGATAGGATAGGATAGAGGATAGGATAGGATAGAGGATAGGATAGGATAGAGGATAGGATAGGATAGAGGAGAGGATAGGATAGATTATAGGATAGGATAGAGGATAGGATTGGATAGAGGATAGGATATGATAGAGGATTGGATAGGATAGAGGATAGGATAGGATAGGATAGGATAGAGAATAGGATAGGATAGAGGATAGGATAGGATAGAGGATAGGATAAGATAGGGGATAGGATAGGATGGAGGATAGGATAGGATAGAGGATAGGATGGGATAGAAGATAGAATAGGATAGGGGAGAGGATAGGATAGAGGATAGGATAGGATAGAGCATAGGATAAGATAGAGGATAGGATAGGATGGAGGATAGGATAGGATAGAGGATAGGATAGGATAGAGGATAGGATAGGGTAGAGGATAGGATAGGATAGAAAATAGGATAGGATAGGATAGAGGATAGGATACGATAGAGGATAGGATAGGATAGAGGATAGGATAGGATAGAGGATAGGATAGGGTAGAGGATAGGATAGGATAGAGGATAGGGTAGGATAGATGATAGGATAGGATAGAGGATAAGATAGGGTAGAGGTTAACATAGGATAGAGAATAGGATAGGATAGAGGATAGGATAGGATAGAGGATAGGATAAGATAGAGGATAGGATAGAGGATAGGATAGGATAGGGGATAGGATAGGATGGAGGATAGGATAGGATAGAGGATAGGATAGGGTAGAGGATAGGATAGGATAGAGAATAGGATAGGATAGAGGATGGGATAGGATAGAGGGTAGGGTAGGATAGAGCATAGGATAGGATAGAGGATAGGATAGGATAGAGGATAGGATAGGATAGATGATAGGATAGGATAGAGGATAGGATAGGGTAGAGGATAGGATAGGATAGAAAATAGGATAGGATAGGATAGAGGATAGGATAAGATAGAGGATAGGATAGGATAGAGGATAGGATAGGATAGAGGATAGAGGATAGGATAGGATAGAGGATAGGATAGGATAGAGGATAGGATAGGATAGAGGATAGGATAGGATAGAGGATAGGATAGGATAGAGGATAGGATAGGATAGAGGGTAGGGTAGAATTTGGATAGGATACAGGATAGCATAGGATAGAGTACATGATAGGATAGAGAATGGGATAGGATAGAGGATATTATAGGGTAGAGGATATGATAGGATAGAAGATAGGATCGGATAGAGGATAGGATAGGATAGGATAGAGGATAGGATAGGGTAGAGGATAGGATAGGATAGAGGATAGGATAGGATAGAAGATAGAATGGGATAGAGGATAGGATAGGATAGAGGATAGGATAGGATAGGATAGGATAGGATAGAGGATAGGATAGGATAGAGGATAGGATAGGGTAGAGGATAGGATAGGATAGAGGATAGGATAGGATAGAGGATAGGATAGGATAGAGGATAGGGTAGGATAGATGATAGGATAGGATAGAGGATAGGATAGGGTAGAGGTTAACATAGGATAGAGAATAGGATAGGATAGAGGATAGGATAGGATAGAGGATAGGATAAGATAGAGGATAGGGTAGAGGATAGGATAGGATAGAGGATAGGATAGGATAGAGGATAGGATAGGATAGAGGATAGGATAGGATAGAGGATAGGATAGGATAGAGAATAGGATAGGATAGAGGATAGGATAGGATAGAGGATAGGATAAGATAGAGGATAGGATAGAGGACAGGATAGGATAGAGGATAGGATAGGATAGAGGATAGGGTAGGATAGAGGATAGGATAGGATAGACGATAGGATAGGGAAGAGGATAGGATAGGATAGGATAGAGGATAGGATAGGATAGAGGATAGGGTAGGATAGATGATAGGATAGGATAGAGGATAGGATAGGGTAGAGGTTAACATAGGATAGAGAATAGGATAGGATAGAGGATAGGATAGGATAGAGGATTGGATAGGATAGACGTAGGGTAGAATATGGATAGGATACAGGATAGCATAGGATAGAGCATAGGATAGGATAGAGGATAGGATAGGATAGAGGATAGGATAGGATAGAGGATAGGATAGGATAGAGGATAGGATAGGATAGAGGATAGGATATGATAGAGTATTGGATAGGATAGAGGATAGGATAGGATAGGATAGGATAGAGAATAGGATAGGATAGAGGATAGGATAGAAAATAGGATAGGATAGGATAGAGGATAGGATAGGATGGAGGATAGGATAGGATAGAGGATAGGATAGGATAGAGGATAGGATAGGATAGAGGAGAGGATAGGATAGAGGATAGGATAGGATAGAGCATAGGATAGGATAGAGGATAGGATAGGATACAGGATAGCATAGGATAGAGTACAGGATAGGATAGAGAATAGGATAGGATAGAGGATATTATAGGGTAGAGGATAGGATAGCATAGAGGAAAGGATATGATAGAGGATAGGATAGGATAGAGAATAGGATAGGATAGAGGATAGGGTAGGATAGAGGATAGGATAGGATAGAGGATAGGATAGGATAGAGGATAGGATAGGGTAGAGGATAGGATAGGATAGAGGATAGGATAGGATAGAGGATAGGATAGGATAGAGGATAGGATAGAGGATAGGACAGGATAGAGGATAGGATAGGATAGAGGATAGGATAGGATAGAGGATAGGATAGGATAGAGGAGAGGATAGGATAGAGGATAGGATAGGATAGAGGATAGGATAGGATAGAGGATAGGATAGGATAGAGAATAGGATAGGATAGGGGATAGGATAGGATAAAGCATAGGATAGGATAGAGGATAGGATAGGATAGAGGATAGGATAGGATAGAGGATAGGATAGGATAGAGGATAGGATAGGATAGAGGTTAGGATAGTATAGAGGATAGGATAGGATAGAGGATAGGATAGGATAGAGGATAGGATAGGATAGAGGATAGGATAGGGTAGAGGATAGCATAGGATAGAGGATAGGATAGGATATAGGATAGGATAGGATGGAGGATTGGATAGGATAGAGGATAGGATAGGATAGGATAGAATAGAGGATAGGATAGGATAGAGGATAGTATAGGATAGAGGATAGGATAGGATAGAGGATAGGATAGGATAGAGGGTAGGGTAGAATTTGGATAGGATAGAGAATGGGATAGGATAGAGGATATTATAGGGTAGAGGATAGGATAGGATAGAAGATAGGATAGGATAGAGGATAGGATAGGATAGAGGATAGGAGAGGATAGAGGATAGGATAGGATAGAGGATAGGATAGGATAGAGGATAGGATAGGATAGAGGGTAGGGTAGAATTTGGATAGGATACAGGATAGCATAGGATAAAGCATAGGATAGGATAGAGGTCAGGATAGGATAGAGGATAGGATAGGATAGAGGATAGGATAGGATAGAGGATAGGATAGGATAGAGGATAGGATAGGATAGAGGAGAGGATGGGATAGATGATAGGATAGGATAGAGGATAGGATAGGGTAGAGGATAGGATAGGATAGATGATAGGATATGATAGAGGATTGGATAGGATAGAGGATAGGATAGGATAGGATAGGATAGGATAGAGGATAGGATAGCATAGAGGATAGGATATGATAGAGGATAGGATAGGATAGAGGATAGGATAAGATAGAGGATAGGATAGGATAGAGGATAGGATAGGATAGAGGATAGGATAGGATAGGATAGGATAGAGGATTGGATAGGATAGGATAGAGGATAGGATAGGATAGAGGATTGGATAGGATAGAGGGTAGGGTAGAATTTGGATAGGATACAGGATAGCATAGGATAAAGCATAGGATAGGATAGAGGTCAGGATAGGATAGAGGATAGGATAGGATAGAGGATAGGATAGGATAGAGGATAGGATAGGATAGAGGATAGGATAGGATAGAGGATAGGATAGGATAGAGGATAGGATAGGATAGAGGATAGGATAGAATAGAGTACAGGATAGGATAGAGAATGGGATAGGATAGAGGATATTATAGGGTAGAGGATAGGATAGGATAGAAGATAGGATAGGATAGAGGATAGGATAGGATAGAGGATAGGATAGGGTAGAGGATAGGATAGGATAGAGGATAGGATAGGATAAGATAGGATAGAGGGTAGGGTAGAATTTGGATAGGATACAGGATAGCATAGGATAAAGCATAGGATAGGATAGAGGTCAGGATAGGATAGAGGATAGGATAGGATAGAGGATAGGATAGGATAGAGGATAGGATAGGATAGAGGATAGGATAGGATAGAGGAGAGGATGGGATAGATGATAGGATAGGATAGAGGATAGGATAGGGTAGAGGATAGGATAGGATAGATGATAGGATATGATAGAGGATTGGATAGGATAGAGGATAGGATAGGATAGGATAGGATAGGATAGAGGATAGGATAGCATAGAGGATAGGATATGATAGAGGATAGGATAGGATAGAGGATAGGATAAGATAGAGGATAGGATAGGATAGAGGATAGGATAGGATAGAGGATAGGATAGGATAGAGGATAGGATAGAATAGAGTACAGGATAGGATAGAGAATGGGATAGGATAGAGGATATTATAGGGTAGAGGATAGGATAGGATAGAAGATAGGATAGGATAGAGGATAGGATAGGATAGAGGATAGGATAGGGTAGAGGATAGGATAGGATAGAGGATAGGATAGGATAAGATAGGATAGAGGGTAGGGTAGAATTTGGATAGGATACAGGATAGCATAGGATAAAGCATAGGATAGGATAGAGGTTAGGATAGGATAGAGGACAGGATAGGATAGAGTATTGGATAGGATAGAGGATAGGATAGGATAGAGGATAGGATAGGATAGAGGATAGGATAGGATAGAGGATAGGATAGGATAGAGGAGAGGATAGGATAGATGATAGGATAGGATAGAGGATAGGATAGGATAGAGGATAGGATAGGGTAGAGGATAGGATAGGATAGAGGATAGGATATGATAGAGGATTGGATAGGATAGAGGATAGGATAGGATAGGATAGGATAGGATAGAGGATAGGATAGGATAGAGAATAGGATATGATAGAGGATAGGATAGGATAGAGGATAGGATAAGATAGAGGATAGGATAGGATAGAGGATAGGATAGGATAGAGGATAGGATAGGATAGAGGATAGGATAGGATAGAGGATAGGATAGGATAGAGGATAGGATAGGATAGAGGATAGGATAGGATAGAGGATAGGATAGGATAGAGGATAGGATAGGATAGAGGATAGGATAGGATAGAGGAGAGGATAGGATAGATGATAGGATAGGATAGAGGATAGGATAGGATAGAGGATAGGATATGATAGAGGGTAGGGTAGAATTTGGATAGGATACAGGATAGCATAGGATAGAGTACAGGATAGGATAGAGAATGGGATAGGATAGAGGATATTATAGGGTAGAGGATAGGATAGGATAGAAGATAGGATAGGATAGAGGATAGGATAGGATAGAGGATAGGATAGGATAGAGGATAGGATAGGATAGAAGATAGGATAGGAAAGAGGAGAGCATAGGATAGATGATAGGATAGGATAGAGGATAGGATAGGATAGAGGATAGGATAGGATAGAGGGTAGGGTAGAATTTGGATAGGATACAGGATAGCATAGGATAGAGTACAGGATAGGATAGAGAATGGGATAGGATAGAGGATATTATAGGGTAGGGGATAGGATAGGATAGAAGATAGGATAGGATAGAGGATAGGATAGGATAGAGGATACGATAGGGTAGAGCATAGGATAGGATAGAGGATAGGATAGGATAGAGGATAGGATAGGATAGAGGATAGGATAGGATAGATGATAGGATAGAGGATAGGATAGGATAGGATAGAGGATAGGATAGGATAGAGGATTGGATAGGATAGAGGGTAGGGTAGAATTTGGATAGGATACAGGATAGCATAGGATAAAGCATAGGATAGGATAGAGGTTAGGATAGGGTAGAGGATAGGATAGGATAGAGGATAGGATAGGATAGAGGATAGGATAGGATAGAGGATAGGATAGGATAGAGGATAGGATAGGATAGGATAGGATAGGATAGAGGATAGGATAGGATAGGATAGAGGATAGGATAGGATAGAGGATTGGATAGGATAGAGGGTAGGGTAGAATTTGGATAGGATACAGGATAGCATAGGATAAAGCATAGGATAGGATAGAGGTTAGGATAGGATAGAGGATAGGATAGGATAGAGGATAGGATAGGATAGATGATAGGATAGGATAGAGGATAGGATAGGATAGAGGAGAGGATAGGATAGATGATAGGATAGGATAGAGGATAGGATAGGATATAGGATAGCATACGATAGAGGATAGGATAGGATATAGGATAGGATAGGATGGAGGATTGGATAGGATAGAGGATAGGATAGGATAGGATAGAATAGGATAGAGGATAGGATAGGATAGAGAATAGGATAGGATAGGGGATAGGATAGGATAAAGCATAGGATAGGATAGAGGATAGGATAGGATAGAGGATAGGATAGGATAGAGGATAGGATAGGATAGAGGATAGGATAGGATAGAGGTTAGGATAGTATAGAGGATAGGATAGGATAGAGGATAGGATAGGATAGAGGATAGGATAGGATAGAGGATAGGATAGGGTAGAGGATAGCATAGGATAGAGGATAGGATATGATATAGGATAGGATAGGATGGAGGATTGGATAGGATAGAGGATAGGATAGGATAGGATAGAATAGAGGATATGATAGGATAGAGGATAGTATAGGATAGAGGATAGGATAGGATAGAGGATAGGATAGGATAGAGGGTAGGGTAGAATTTGGATAGGATATAGGATAGCATAGGATAGAGTACAGGATAGGATAGAGAATGGGATAGGATAGAGGATATTATAGGGTAGAGGATAGGATAGGATAGAAGATAGGATAGGATAGAGGATAGGATAGGATAGAGGATAGGAGAGGATAGAGGATAGGATAGGATAGAGGATAGGATAGGATAGAGGATAGGATAGGCTAGAGGGTAGGGTAGAATTTGGATAGGATACAGGATAGCATAGGATAGAGTACAGGATAGGATAGAGAATGGGATAGGATAGAGGATATTATAGGGTAGAGGATAGGATAGGATAGAAGATAGGATAGGATAGAGGATAGGATAGGATAGAGGATAGGATAGGGTAGAGGATAGGATAGGATAGAGGATAGGATAGGATAGAGGATAGGATAGGGTAGAGGATAGGATAGGATAGAGGATAGGATATGATAGAGGATTGGATAGGATAGAGGATAGGATAGGATAGGATAGGATAGGATAGAGGATAGGATAGGATAGAGAATAGGATATGATAGAGGATAGGATAGGATAGAGGATAGGATAAGATAGAGGATAGGATAGGATAGAGGATAGGATAGGATAGAGGATAGGATAGGATAGAGGATAGGATAGGATAGAGGATAGGATAGGATAGAGGATAGGATAGGATAGAGGATAGGATAGGATAGAGGATAGAATAGGATAGAGGATAGGATAGGATAGAGGATAGGATAGGATAGAGGATAGGATAGGATAGAGGAGAGGATAGGATAGATGATAGGATAGGATAGAGGATAGGATAGGATAGAGGATAGGATATGATAGAGGATTGGATAGGATAGAGGATAGGATAGGATAGGATAGGATAGGATAGAGGATAGGATAGGATAGAGAATAGGATATGATAGAGGATAGGATAGGATAGAGGATAGGATAAGATAGAGGATAGGATAGGATAGGATAGAGGATAGGATAGGATAGAGGGTAGGGTAGAATTTGGATAGGATACAGGATAGGATAGGATAGAGTACAGGATAGGATAGAGAATGGGATAGGATAGAGGATAGGATAGGATAGGATAGGATAGGATAGAGGATAGGATAGGATAGGATAGAGGATAGGATAGGATAGAGGATTGGATAGGATAGAGGGTAGGGTAGAATTTGGATAGGATACAGGATAGCATAGGATAAAGCATAGGATAGGATAGAGGTTAGGATAGGATAGAGGATAGGATAGGATAGAGGATAGGATAGGATAGATGATAGGATAGGATAGAGGATAGGATAGGATAGAGGAGAGGATAGGATAGATGATAGGATAGGATAGAGGATAGGATAGGATATAGGATAGCATACGATAGAGGATAGGATAGGATATAGGATAGGATAGGATGGAGGATTGGATAGGATAGAGGATAGGATAGGATAGGATAGAATAGGATAGAGGATAGGATAGGATAGAGAATAGGATAGGATAGGGGATAGGATAGGATAAAGCATAGGATAGGATAGAGGATAGGATAGGATAGAGGATAGGATAGGATAGAGGATAGGATAGGATAGAGGATAGGATAGGATAGAGGTTAGGATAGTATAGAGGATAGGATAGGATAGAGGATAGGATAGGATAGAGGATAGGATAGGATAGAGGATAGGATAGGGTAGAGGATAGCATAGGATAGAGGATAGGATATGATATAGGATAGGATAGGATGGAGGATTGGATAGGATAGAGGATAGGATAGGATAGGATAGAATAGAGGATATGATAGGATAGAGGATAGTATAGGATAGAGGATAGGATAGGATAGAGGATAGGATAGGATAGAGGGTAGGGTAGAATTTGGATAGGATATAGGATAGCATAGGATAGAGTACAGGATAGGATAGAGAATGGGATAGGATAGAGGATATTATAGGGTAGAGGATAGGATAGGATAGAAGATAGGATAGGATAGAGGATAGGATAGGATAGAGGATAGGAGAGGATAGAGGATAGGATAGGATAGAGGATAGGATAGGATAGAGGATAGGATAGGCTAGAGGGTAGGGTAGAATTTGGATAGGATACAGGATAGCATAGGATAGAGTACAGGATAGGATAGAGAATGGGATAGGATAGAGGATATTATAGGGTAGAGGATAGGATAGGATAGAAGATAGGATAGGATAGAGGATAGGATAGGATAGAGGATAGGATAGGGTAGAGGATAGGATAGGATAGAGGATAGGATAGGATAGAGGATAGGATAGGGTAGAGGATAGGATAGGATAGAGGATAGGATATGATAGAGGATTGGATAGGATAGAGGATAGGATAGGATAGGATAGGATAGGATAGAGGATAGGATAGGATAGAGAATAGGATATGATAGAGGATAGGATAGGATAGAGGATAGGATAAGATAGAGGATAGGATAGGATAGAGGATAGGATAGGATAGAGGATAGGATAGGATAGAGGATAGGATAGGATAGAGGATAGGATAGGATAGAGGATAGGATAGGATAGAGGATAGGATAGGATAGAGGATAGAATAGGATAGAGGATAGGATAGGATAGAGGATAGGATAGGATAGAGGATAGGATAGGATAGAGGAGAGGATAGGATAGATGATAGGATAGGATAGAGGATAGGATAGGATAGAGGATAGGATATGATAGAGGATTGGATAGGATAGAGGATAGGATAGGATAGGATAGGATAGGATAGAGGATAGGATAGGATAGAGAATAGGATATGATAGAGGATAGGATAGGATAGAGGATAGGATAAGATAGAGGATAGGATAGGATAGGATAGAGGATAGGATAGGATAGAGGGTAGGGTAGAATTTGGATAGGATACAGGATAGGATAGGATAGAGTACAGGATAGGATAGAGAATGGGATAGGATAGAGGATATTATAGGGTAGAGGATAGGATAGGATAGAAGATAGGATAGGATAGAGGATAGGATAGGATAGAGGATAGGATAGGATAGAGGATAGGATAGGATAGAAGATAGGATAGGAAAGAGGAGAGCATAGGATAGATGATAGGATAGGATAGAGGATAGGATAGGATAGAGGATAGGATAGGATAGAGGGTAGGGTAGAATTTGGATAGGATACAGGATAGCATAGGATAGAGTACAGGATAGGATAGAGAATGGGATAGGATAGAGGATATTATAGGGTAGGGGATAGGATAGGATAGAAGATAGGATAGGATAGAGGATAGGATAGGATAGAGGATACGATAGGGTAGAGCATAGGATAGGATAGAGGATAGGATAGGATAGAGGATAGGATAGGATAGAGGATAGGATAGGATAGATGATAGGATAGGATAGGATAGGATAGAGGATAGGATAGGATAGGATAGAGGATAGGATAGGATAGAGGATTGGATAGGATAGAGGGTAGGGTAGAATTTGGATAGGATACAGGATAGCATAGGATAAAGCATAGGATAGGATAGAGGTTAGGATAGGGTAGAGGATAGGATAGGATAGAGGATAGGATAGGATAGAGGATAGGATAGGATAGAGGATAGGATAGGATAGAGGATAGGATAGGATAGGATAGGATAGGATAGAGGATAGGATAGGATAGGATAGAGGATAGGATAGGATAGAGGATTGGATAGGATAGAGGGTAGGGTAGAATTTGGATAGGATACAGGATAGCATAGGATAAAGCATAGGATAGGATAGAGGTTAGGATAGGATAGAGGATAGGATAGGATAGAGGATAGGATAGGATAGAGGATAGGATATGATAGAGGATAGGATAGGATAGAGGATAGGATAGGATAGAGGATAGGATAGGATAGAGGATAGGATAGGATAGAGGAGAGGATAGGATAGATGATAGGATAGGATAGAGGATAGGATAGGATAAAGCATAGGATAGGATAGAGGTTAGGATAGGATAGAGGATAGGATAGGATAGAGGATAGGATAGGATAGAGGATAGGATAGGATAGAGGATAGGATAGGATAGAGGAGAGGATAGGATAGATGATAGGATAGGATAGAGGATAGGATAGGATAGAGGATAGCATACGATAGAGTACAGGATAGGATAGAGAATGGGATAGGATAGAGGATATTATAGGGTAGAGGATAGGATAGGATAGAAGATAGGATAGGATAGAGGATAGGATAGGATAGAGGATAGGAGAGGATAGAGGATAGGATAGGATAGAGGATAGGATAGGATAGAGGATAGGATAGGCTAGAGGGTAGGGTAGAATTTGGATAGGATACAGGATAGCATAGGATAGAGTACAGGATAGGATAGAGAATGGGATAGGATAGAGGATATTATAGGGTAGAGGATAGGATAGGATAGAAGATAGGATAGGATAGAGGATAGGATAGGATAGAGGATAGGATAGGGTAGAGGATAGGATAGGATAGAGGATAGGATAGGATAGAGGATAGGATAGGATAGAGGATAGGATAGGATAGAGGATAGGATAGGATAGAGGATAGGATAGGCTAGAGGATAGGATATTATAGAGAATAGGATAGGATAGGGGATAGGATAGGATAAAGCATAGGATAGGATAGAGTATAGGATAGGATAGAGGATAGGATAGGGTAGAGGATAGGATAGGATAGAGGATAGGATAGGATAGGATAGAGGATAGGATAGGATAGAGGATAGGATAGGATAGAGGATTGGATAGGATAGGATAGGATAGAGGATTGGATAGGATAGGATAGAGGATAGGATAGGATAGAGGATTGGATAGGATAGAGGGTAGGGTAGAATTTGGATAGGATACAGGATAGCATAGGATAAAGCATAGGATAGGATAGAGGTCAGGATAGGATAGAGGATAGGATAGGATAGAGGATAGGATAGGATAGAGGATAGGATAGGATAGAGGATAGGATAGGATAGAGGAGAGGATGGGATAGATGATAGGATAGGATAGAGGATAGGATAGGGTAGAGGATAGGATAGGATAGATGATAGGATATGATAGAGGATTGGATAGGATAGAGGATACAATAGGATAGGATAGGATAGGATAGAGGATAGGATAGCATAGAGGATAGGATATGATAGAGGATAGGATAGGATAGAGGATAGGATAGAATAGAGTACAGGATAGGATAGAGAATGGGATAGGATAGAGGATATTATAGGGTAGAGGATAGGATAGGATAGAAGATAGGATAGGATAGAGGATAGGATAGGATAGAGGATAGGATAGGGTAGAGGATAGGATAGGATAGAGGATAGGATAGGATAGGATAGGATAGAGGGTAGGGTAGAATTTGGATAGGATACAGGATAGCATAGGATAAAGCATAGGATAGGATAGAGGTTAGGATAGGATAGAGGATAGGATAGGATAGAGTATAGGATAGGATAGAGGATAGGATAGGATAGAGGATAGGATAGGATAGAGGAGAGGATAGGATAGATGATAGGATAGGATAGAGGATAGGATAGGATAGAGGATAGGATAGGGTAGAGGATAGGATAGGATAGAGGATAGGATATGATAGAGGATTGGATAGGATAGAGGATAGGATAGGATAGGATAGGATAGGATAGAGGATAGGATAGGATAGAGAATAGTATAGGATAGAGGATAGGATAGGATAGAGGATAGGATAGGATAGAGGGTAGGGTAGAATTTGGATAGGATATAGGATAGCATAGGATAGAGTACAGGATAGGATAGAGAATGGGATAGGATAGAGGATATTATAGGGTAGAGGATAGGATAGGATAGAAGATAGGATAGGATAGAGGATAGGATAGGATAGAGGATAGGATAGGATAGAGGATAGGATAGGATAGAGGATAGGAGAGGATAGAGGATAGGATAGGATAGAGGATAGGATAGGATAGAGGATAGGATAGGCTAGAGGGTAGGGTAGAATTTGGATAGGATACAGGATAGCATAGGATAGAGTACAGGATAGGATAGAGAATGGGATAGGATAGAGGATATTATAGGGTAGAGGATAGGATAGGATAGAGGATAGGATAGGATAGAGGATAGGATAGGATAGAGGTTAGGATAGTATAGAGGATAGGATAGGATAGAGGATAGGATAGGATAGAGGATAGGATAGGATAGAGGATAGGATAGGGTAGAGGATAGCATAGGATAGAGGATAGGATAGGATATAGGATAGGATAGGATGGAGGATTGGATAGGATAGAGGATAGGATAGGATAGGATAGAATAGAGGATAGGATAGGATAGAGGATAGTATAGGATAGAGGATAGGATAGGATAGAGGATAGGATAGGATAGAGGGTAGGGTAGAATTTGGATAGGATATAGGATAGCATAGGATAGAGTACAGGATAGGATAGAGAATGGGATAGGATAGAGGATATTATAGGGTAGAGGATAGGATAGGATAGAAGATAGGATAGGATAGAGGATAGGATAGGATAGAGGATAGGAGAGGATAGAGGATAGGATAGGATAGAGGATAGGATAGGATAGAGGATAGGATAGGCTAGAGGGTAGGGTAGAATTTGGATAGGATACAGGATAGCATAGGATAGAGTACAGGATAGGATAGAGAATGGGATAGGATAGAGGATATTATAGGGTAGAGGATAGGATAGGATAGAAGATAGGATAGGATAGAGGATAGGATAGGATAGAGGATAGGATAGGGTAGAGGATAGGATAGGATAGAGGATAGGATAGGATAGAGGATAGGATAGGATAGAGGATAGGATAGGATAGAGGATAGGATAGGATAGAGGATAGGATAGGCTAGAGGATAGGATATTATAGAGAATAGGATAGGATAGGGGATAGGATAGGATAAAGCATAGGATAGGATAGAGTATAGGATAGGATAGAGGATAGGATAGGGTAGAGGATAGGATAGGATAGAGGATAGGATAGGATAGGATAGAGGATAGGATAGGATAGAGGATAGGATAGGATAGAGGATTGGATAGGATAGGATAGGATAGAGGATTGGATAGGATAGGATAGAGGATAGGATAGGATAGAGGATTGGATAGGATAGAGGGTAGGGTAGAATTTGGATAGGATACAGGATAGCATAGGATAAAGCATAGGATAGGATAGAGGTCAGGATAGGATAGAGGATAGGATAGGATAGAGGATAGGATAGGATAGAGGATAGGATAGGATAGAGGATAGGATAGGATAGAGGAGAGGATAGGATAGATGATAGGATAGGATAGAGGATAGGATAGGATAGAGGATAGGATAGGGTAGAGGATAGGATAGGATAGAGGATAGGATATGATAGAGGATTGGATAGGATAGAGGATAGGATAGGATAGGATAGGATAGGATAGAGGATAGGATAGCATAGAGGATAGGATATGATAGAGGATAGGATAGGATAGAGGATAGGATAGAATAGAGTACAGGATAGGATAGAGAATGGGATAGGATAGAGGATATTATAGGGTAGAGGATAGGATAGGATAGAAGATAGGATAGGATAGAGGATAGGATAGGATAGAGGATAGGATAGGGTAGAGGATAGGATAGGATAGAGGATAGGATAGGATAGGATAGGATAGAGGGTAGGGTAGAATTTGGATAGGATACAGGATAGCATAGGATAAAGCATAGGGTAGGATAGAGGTTAGGATAGGATAGAGGATAGGATAGGATAGAGTATAGGATAGGATAGAGGATAGGATAGGATAGAGGATAGGATAGGATAGAGGAGAGGATAGGATAGATGATAGGATAGGATAGAGGATAGGATAGGATAGAGGATAGGATAGGGTAGAGGATAGGATAGGATAGAGGATAGGATATGATAGAGGATTGGATAGGATAGAGGATAGGATAGGATAGGATAGGATAGGATAGAGGATAGGATAGGATAGAGAATAGGATATGATAGAGGATAGGATAGGATAGAGGATAGGATAAGATAGAGGATAGGATAGGATAGAGGATAGGATAGGATAGAGGATAGGATAGGATAGAGGATAGGATAGGATAGAGGATAGGATAGGATAGAGGATAGGATAGGATAGAGGGTAGGATAGGATAGAGGATAGGATAGGATAGAGGATAGGATAGGATAGAGGATAGGATAGGGTAGAGGATAGGATAGGATAGAGGATAGGATATGATAGAGGATTGGATAGGATAGAGGATAGGATAGGATAGGATAGGATAGGATAGAGGATAGGATAGCATAGAGGATAGGATATGATAGAGGATAGGATAGGATAGAGGATAGGATAGAATAGAGTACAGGATAGGATAGAGAATGGGATAGGATAGAGGATATTATAGGGTAGAGGATAGGATAGGATAGAAGATAGGATAGGATAGAGGATAGGATAGGATAGAGGATAGGATAGGGTAGAGGATAGGATAGGATAGAGGATAGGATAGGATAGGATAGGATAGAGGGTAGGGTAGAATTTGGATAGGATACAGGATAGCATAGGATAAAGCATAGGATAGGATAGAGGTTAGGATAGGATAGAGGATAGGATAGGATAGAGTATAGGATAGGATAGAGGATAGGATAGGATAGAGGATAGGATAGGATAGAGGAGAGGATAGGATAGATGATAGGATAGGATAGAGGATAGGATAGGATAGAGGATAGGATAGGGTAGAGGATAGGATAGGATAGAGGATAGGATATGATAGAGGATTGGATAGGATAGAGGATAGGATAGGATAGGATAGGATAGGATAGAGGATAGGATAGGATAGAGAATAGGATATGATAGAGGATAGGATAGGATAGAGGATAGGATAAGATAGAGGATAGGATAGGATAGAGGATAGGATAGGATAGAGGATAGGATAGGATAGAGGATAGGATAGGATAGAGGATAGGATAGGATAGAGGATAGGATAGGATAGAGGATAGGATAGGATAGAGGATAGGATAGGATAGAGGAGAGGATAGGATAGATGATAGGATAGGATAGAGGATAGGATAGGATAGAGGATAGGATATGATAGAGGATTGGATAGGATAGAGGATAGGATAGGATAGGATAGGATAGGATAGAGGATAGGATAGGATAGAGAAAAGGATATGATAGAGGATAGGATAGGATAGAGGATAGGATAAGATAGAGGATAGGATAGGATAGGATAGAGGATAGGATAGGATAGAGGGTAGGGTAGAATTTGGATAGGATACAGGATAGCATAGGATAGAGTACAGGATAGGATAGAGAATGGGATAGGATAGAGGGTAGGGTAGAATTTGGATAGGATACAGGATAGCATAGGATAGAGTACAGGATAGGATAGAGAATGGGATAGGATAGAGGATATTATAGGGTAGAGGATAGGATAGGATAGAAGATAGGATAGGATAGAGGATAGGATAGGATAGAGGATAGGATAGGATAGAGGATAGGATAGGATAGAAGATAGGATAGGATAGAGGAGAGGATAGGATAGATGATAGGATAGGATAGAGGATAGGATAGGATAGAGGATAGGATAGGATAGAGGATAGGATAGGATAGAGGGTAGGGTAGAATTTGGATAGGATACAGGATAGCATAGGATAGAGTACAGGATAGGATAGAGAATGGGATAGGATAGAGGATATTATAGGGTAGGGGATAG
Source organism: Halictus rubicundus (assembly GCF_050948215.1). Classification (NCBI taxonomy): domain Eukaryota; kingdom Metazoa; phylum Arthropoda; class Insecta; order Hymenoptera; family Halictidae; genus Halictus; species Halictus rubicundus. The sequence goes on along the minus strand of NW_027489056.1, from coordinate 84,301 downwards.
GATAGGATAGAAGATAGGATAGGATAGAGGATAGGATAGGATAGAGGATACGATAGGGTAGAGCATAGGATAGGATAGAGGATAGGATAGGATAGAGGATAGGATAGGATAGAGGATAGGATAGGATAGATGATAGGATAGGATAGGATAGGATAGAGGATAGGATAGGATAGGATAGAGGATAGGATAGGATAGAGGATTGGATAGGATAGAGGGTAGGGTAGAATTTGGATAGGATACAGGATAGCATAGGATAAAGCATAGGATAGGATAGAGGTTAGGATAGGGTAGAGGATAGGATAGGATAGAGGATAGGATAGGATAGAGGATAGGATAGGATAGAGGATAGGATAGGATAGAGGATAGGATAGGATAGAGGATAGGATAGGATAGGATAGGATAGAGGATAGGATAGGATAGGATAGAGGATAGGATAGGATAGAGGATTGGATAGGATAGAGGGTAGGGTAGAATTTGGATAGGATACAGGATAGCATAGGATAAAGCATAGGATAGGATAGAGGTTAGGATAGGATAGAGGATAGGATAGGATAGAGGATAGGATAGGATAGAGGATAGGATAGGATAGAGGATAGGATAGGATAGAGGATAGGATAGGATAGAGGATAGGATAGGATAGAGGAGAGGATAGGATAGAGGATAGGATAGGATAGAGGATAGGATAGGGTAGAGGATAGGATAGGATAGAGGATAGGATATGATAGAGGATTGGATAGGATAGAGGATAGGATAGGATAGGATAGGATAGGATAGGATAGAGGATAGTATAGGATAGAGAATAGGATATGATATAGGATAGGATAGGATAGAGGATAGGATAAGATAGAGGATAGGATAGGATAGAGGATAGGATAGGATAGAGGATAGGATAGGATAGAGGATAGGATATGATAGAGGATTGGATAGGATAGAGGATAGGATAGGATAGGATAGGATAGAGGATAGGATAGGAAAGAGGATAGGATAGAAGATAGGATAGGATAGAGGATAGGATACGATAGAGGATAGGATAGGGTAGAGGATAGGATAGGATAGAGGATAGGATAGGATAGAGGATAGGATAGGATAGAGGATAGGATAGGATAGAGGATAGGATAGGATAGAGGATAGGATAGGATAGAGGAGAGGATAGGATAGATGATAGGATAGGATAGAGGATAGGATAGGATAGAGGATAGGATATGATAGAGGATTGGATAGGATAGAGGATAGGATAGGATAGGATAGGATAGGATAGAGGATAGGATAGGATAGAGAATAGGATATGATAGAGGATAGGATAGGATAGAGGATAGGATAAGATAGAGGATAGGATAGGATAGGATAGAGGATAGGATAGGATAGAGGGTAGGGTAGAATTTGGATAGGATACAGGATAGCATAGGATAGAGTACAGGATAGGATAGAGAATGGGATAGGATAGAGGATATTATAGGGTAGAGGATAGGATAGGATAGAAGATAGGATAGGATAGAGGATAGGATAGGATAGAGGATAGGATAGGATAGAGGATAGGATAGGATAGAGGATAGGATAGGATAGAGGATAGGATAGGATAGAGGGTAGGGTAGAATTTGGATAGGATACAGGATAGCATAGGATAGAGTACAGGATAGGATAGAGAATGGGATAGGATAGAGGATATTATAGGGTAGGGGATAGGATAGGATAGAAGATAGGATAGGATAGAGGATAGGATAGGATAGATGATAGGATAGGATAGGATAGGATAGAGGATAGGATAGGATAGGATAGAGGATAGGATAGGATAGAGGATTGGATAGGATAGAGGGTAGGGTAGAATTTGGATAGGATACAGGATAGCATAGGATAAAGCATAGGATAGGATAGAGGTTAGGATAGGATAGAGGATAGGATAGGATAGAGGATAGGATAGGATAGAGGATAGGATAGGATAGAGGATAGGATAGGATAGAGGATAGGATAGGATAGAGGATAGGATAGGATAGAGGAGAGGATAGGATAGAGGATAGGATAGGATAGAGGATAGGATAGGGTAGAGGATAGGATAGGATAGAGGATAGGATATGATAGAGGATTGGATAGGATAGAGGATAGGATAGGATAGGATAGGATAGGATAGGATAGAGGATAGTATAGGATAGAGAATAGGATATGATATAGGATAGGATAGGATAGAGGATAGGATAAGATAGAGGATAGGATAGGATAGAGGATAGGATAGGATAGAGGATAGGATAGGATAGAGGATAGGATATGATAGAGGATTGGATAGGATAGAGGATAGGATAGGATAGGATAGGATAGAGGATAGGATAGGAAAGAGGATAGGATAGAAGATAGGATAGGATAGAGGATAGGATACGATAGAGGATAGGATAGGGTAGAGGATAGGATAGGATAGAGGATAGGATAGGATAGAGGATAGGATAGGATAGAGGATAGGATAGGATAGAGGATAGGATAGGATAGAGGATAGGATAGGATAGAGGAGAGGATAGGATAGATGATAGGATAGGATAGAGGATAGGATAGGATTGAGGATAGGATATGATAGAGGATTGGATAGGATAGAGGATAGGATAGGATAGGATAGGATAGGATAGAGGATAGGATAGGATAGAGAATAGGATATGATAGAGGATAGGATAGGATAGAGGATAGGATAAGATAGAGGATAGGATAGGATAGGATAGAGGATAGGATAGGATAGAGGGTAGGGTAGAATTTGGATAGGATACAGGATAGCATAGGATAGAGTACAGGATAGGATAGAGAATGGGATAGGATAGAGGATATTATAGGGTAGAGGATAGGATAGGATAGAAGATAGGATAGGATAGAGGATAGGATAGGATAGAGGATAGGATAGGATAGAGGATAGGATAGGGTAGAGGATAGGGTAGAGGATAGGATAGGATAGAGGATAGGATAGGATAGAGGATAGGATAGGATAGGATAGAGGATAGGATAGGGTAGATGATAACATAGGATAGAGATTAGGATAGGATAGAGGATAGGATAGGATAGAGGATAGGATAGGATAGAAGATAGGATAGGATAGAGGAGAGGATAGGATAGATGATAGGATAGGATAGAGGATAGGATAGGATAGAGGATAGGATAGGATAGAGGGTAGGGTAGAATTTGGATAGGATACAGGATAGCATAGGATAGAGTACAGGATAGGATAGAGAATGGGATAGGATAGAGGATATTATAGGGTAGAGGATAGGATAGGATAGAAGATAGGATAGGATAGAAGATAGGATAGGATAGAGGATAGGATAGGATAGAGGATAGGATAGGGTAGAGGATAGGATAGGATAGAGGATAGGATAGGATAGAGGATAGGATAGAGGATAGGATAGGATAGAGGATAGGATAGGATAGAGGATAGGATAGGATAGAGGATAGGATAGGATAGAAGATAGGATAGGATAGAGAGTAGGATAGGATAGAGGATAGGATAGGATAGAGGATAGGATAGGATGGAGGATAGGATAGGATAGAGGATATAATAGGATAGAGGATAGGATAGGATAGAGGAAAGGATAGGATAGAGGATAGGATAGGATAGAGCATAGGATAGGATAGAGGATAGGATAGGATAGAGGATAGAGGATAGGATGGGATAGAGGATAGGATAGGATAGAGGATAGGATAGGGTAGAGGATAGGATAGGATAGAGAATAGGATAGGATAGGATAGAGGATAGGATAAGGTAGAGGATAGGATAGGCTAGAGGATAGGCTAGGATAGAGGATAGGATAGGATAGAGGAGAGGATAGGATAGAGGATAGGATAGGATAGAGGATAGGGTAGGATATAGGATAGTTTAGGATAGAGGATAGGATAGGATAGAGGATAGGATAGGGTAGAGGATAGGATAGGATAGAAGATAGGATAGGATAGAGGAGAGGATAGGATAGATGATAGGATAGGATAGAGGATAGGATAGGATAGAGGATAGGATAGGATAGAGGGTAGTATAGGATAGGATAGAGGATAGGATAGGATAGAGGATTGGATAGGATAGAGGGTAGGATAGGATAGAGGATAGGATAGGATAGAGGAGAGGAGAGGATAGAGGATAGGATAGGATAGAGGATAGCATAGGATAGGATAGGATAGAGGATAGGATAGGATAGGATAGGATAGAGGATAGGATAGGAAAGAGGATAGGATAGAAGATAGGATAGGATAGAGGATAGGATAGGATAGAGGATAGGATAGGGTAGAGGATAGGATAGGATAGAGGATAGGATAGGATAGAGGATAGGATAGGATAGAGGATAGGATAGGATAGAGGATAGGATAGGATAGAGGATAGGATAGGATGGAGGATAGGATATGATAGAGGATTGGATAGGATAGAGGATAGGATAGGATAGGATAGGATAGGATAGAGGATAGGATAGGATAGAGAATAGGATATGATAGAGGATAGGATAGGATAGAGGATAGGATAAGATAGAGGATAGGATAGGATAGGATAGAGGATAGGATAGAGGATAGGATAGGGTAGAGGATAGGGTAGAGGATAGGATAGGATAGAGGATAGGATAGGATAGAGGATAGGATAGGATAGGATAGAGGATAGGATAGGGTAGATGATAACATAGGATAGGATAGGATAGAGGATAGGATAGGGTAGATGATAACATAGGATAGAGATTAGGATAGGATAGAGGATAGGATAGGATAGAGGATAGGATAGGATAGAAGATAGGATAGGATAGAGGAGAGGATAGGATAGATGATAGGATAGGATAGAGGATAGGATAGGATAGAGGATAGGATAGGATAGAGGGTAGGGTAGAATTTGGATAGGATACAGGATAGCATAGGATAGAGTACAGGATAGGATAGAGAATGGGATAGGATAGAGGATATTATAGGGTAGAGGATAGGATAGGATAGAAGATAGGATAGGATAGAAGATAGGATAGGATAGAGGATAGGATAGGATAGAGGATAGGATAGGGTAGAGGATAGGATAGGATAGAGGATAGGATAGGATAGAGGATAGGATAGAGGATAGGATAGGATAGAGGATAGGATAGGATAGAGGATAGGATAGGATAGAGGATAGGATAGGATAGAAGATAGGATAGGATAGAGAGTAGGATAGGATAGAGGATAGGATAGGATAGAGGATAGGATAGGATGGAGGATAGGATAGGATAGAGGATATAATAGGATAGAGGATAGGATAGGATAGAGGAAAGGATAGGATAGAGGATAGGATAGGATAGAGCATAGGATAGGATAGAGGATAGGATAGGATAGAGGATAGAGGATAGGATGGGATAGAGGATAGGATAGGATAGAGGATAGGATAGGGTAGAGGATAGGATAGGATAGAGAATAGGATAGGATAGGATAGAGGATAGGATAAGGTAGAGGATAGGATAGGCTAGAGGATAGGCTAGGATAGAGGATAGGATAGGATAGAGGAGAGGATAGGATAGAGGATAGGATAGGATAGAGGATAGGGTAGGATATAGGATAGTTTAGGATAGAGGATAGGATAGGATAGAGGATAGGATAGGGTAGAGGATAGGATAGGATAGAAGATAGGATAGGATAGAGGAGAGGATAGGATAGATGATAGGATAGGATAGAGGATAGGATAGGATAGAGGATAGGATAGGATAGAGGGTAGTATAGGATAGGATAGAGGATAGGATAGGATAGAGGATTGGATAGGATAGAGGGTAGGATAGGATAGAGGATAGGATAGGATAGAGGAGAGGAGAGGATAGAGGATAGGATAGGATAGAGGATAGCATAGGATAGGATAGGATAGAGGATAGGATAGGATAGGATAGGATAGAGGATAGGATAGGAAAGAGGATAGGATAGAAGATAGGATAGGATAGAGGATAGGATAGGATAGAGGATAGGATAGGGTAGAGGATAGGATAGGATAGAGGATAGGATAGGATAGAGGATAGGATAGGATAGAGGATAGGATAGGATAGAGGATAGGATAGGATAGAGGATAGGATAGGATGGAGGATAGGATATGATAGAGGATTGGATAGGATAGAGGATAGGATAGGATAGGATAGGATAGGATAGAGGATAGGATAGGATAGAGAATAGGATATGATAGAGGATAGGATAGGATAGAGGATAGGATAAGATAGAGGATAGGATAGGATAGGATAGAGGATAGGATAGAGGATAGGATAGGGTAGAGGATAGGGTAGAGGATAGGATAGGATAGAGGATAGGATAGGATAGAGGATAGGATAGGATAGGATAGAGGATAGGATAGGGTAGATGATAACATAGGATAGGATAGGATAGAGGATAGGATAGGGTAGATGATAACATAGGATAGAGAATAGGATAGGATAGAGGATAGGATAGGATAGAGGATAGGATAAGATAGAGGATAGGATAGAGGATAGGATAGGATAGAGGGCAGGATAGGATAGAGGATAGGATAGGATAGAGGATAGGATAGGATAGAAGATAGGATAGGATAGAGGAGAGGATAGGATAGATGATAGGATAGGATAGAGGATAGGATAGGATAGGATAGGATAGGATAGAGGATAGGATAGGATAGAGAATAGGATATGATAGAGGATAGGATAGGATAGAGGATAGGATAAGATAGAGGATAGGATAGGATAGGATAGAGGATAGGATAGGATAGAGGGTAGGGTAGAATTTGGATAGGATACAGGATAGCATAGGATAGAGTACAGGATAGGATAGAGAATGGGATAGGATAGAGGATATTATAGGGTAGAGGATAGGATAGGATAGAAGATAGGATAGGATATAGGATAGGAAAGGTAGAGGATAGGATAGGATAGAGCATAGTATAGGGTAGAGGATAGGGTAGAGGATAGGATAGGATAGAGGATAGGATAGGATAGAGGATAGGATAGGATAGGGTAGATGATAACATAGGATAGAGAATAGGATAGGATAGAGGATAGGATAGAAGATAGGATAGGATAGAGGAGAGGATAGGATAGATGATAGGATAGGATAGAGGATAGGATAGGATAGAGGATAGGATATGATAGAGGATTGGATAGGATAGAGGATAGGATAGGATAGGATAGGATAGGATAGAAGATAGGATAGGATAGAGAGTAGGATAGGATAGAGGATAGGATAGGATAGAGGATAGGATAGGATGGAGGATAGGATAGGATAGAGGATATAATAGGATAGAGGATAGGATAGGATAGAGGAAAGGATAGGATAGAGGATAGGATAGGATAGAGCATAGGATAGGATAGAGGATAGGATAGGATAGAGGATAGAGGATAGGATGGGATAGAGGATAGGATAGGATAGAGGATAGGATAGGGTAGAGGATAGGATAGGATAGAGAATAGGATAGGATAGGATAGAGGATAGGATAAGGTAGAGGATAGGATAGGCTAGAGGATAGGCTAGGATAGAGGATAGGATAGGATAGAGGAGAGGATAGGATAGAGGATAGGATAGGATAGAGGATAGGGTAGGATATAGGATAGTTTAGGATAGAGGATAGGATAGGATAGAGGATAGGATAGGGTAGAGGATAGGATAGGATAGAAGATAGGATAGGATAGAGGAGAGGATAGGATAGATGATAGGATAGGATAGAGGATAGGATAGGATAGAGGATAGGATAGGATAGAGGGTAGGGTAGAATTTGGATAGGATAGGATAGAGGATAGGATAGGATAGAGGATAGGATAGGATAGAGGAGAGGATAGTATAGAGGATATTATAGGATAGAGGATAGGATAGGATAGAGGATAGGATAGGATAGAGGATTGGATAGGATAGAGGATAGGATAGGATAGAGGATAGGATAGTGTAGAGGATAGGATAGAGGATAGGATAGGACAGAGGGTAGGGTAGAATTTGGATAGGATACAGGATAGCATAGGATAGAGTACAGGATAGGATAGAGAATAGGATAGGATAGAGGATATTATAGGGTAGAGGATAGGATAGGATAGAGGATAGGATAGGATAGAGGATAGGATAGGATAGAGGATAGGATAGGGTAGAGGATAGGATAGGATAGAGAATAGGATAGGATAGAGGATTGGATAGGATAGAGGGTAGGGTAGAATTTGGATAGGATACAGGATAGCATAGGATAGAGCATAGGATAGCATAGAGGATAGGATAGGATAGAGGACAGGATAGGATAGAGGATAGGATAGGATAGAGGATAGGATAGGATACAGGATAGGATAGGGTAGAGGATAGGATAGGATAGAGAATAGGATAGGATAGAGGATTGGATAGGATAGAGGGTAGGGTAGAATTTGGATAGGATACAGGATAGCATAGGATAGAGAATAGGATAGGATAGAGGATAGGATAGGATAGAGGATAGGATAGGATAGAGGATACGATAGGATAGAGGTTAGCATAGTATAGAGGATAGGATAGGATAGAGGATAGGATATTATAGAGGATAGGATAGGATAGAGGGTAGGATAGGATAGAGGATAGGATAGGATAGAGGATAGGATAGGATAGAAGATAGGATAGGATAGAGGAGAGGATAGGATAGATGATAGGATAGGATAGAAGATAGGATAGGATAGGATAGAGGATAGGATAGGATAGAGGGTAGGGTAGAATTTGGATAGGATACAGGATAGCATAGGATAGAGTACAGGATAGGATAGAGAATGGGATAGGATAGAGGATATTATAGGGTAGAGGATAGGATAGGATAGAAGATAGGATAGGATAGAGGATAGGATAGGATAGAGGATAGGATAGGGTAGAGGATAGGATAGGATAGAGGATAGGATAGGATAGAGGATAGGATAGGATAGAGGATAGGATAGGATAGAGGATAGGATAGGATAGGATAGGATAGAGGATAGGATAGGATAGGATAGAGGATAGGATAGGATAGAGGATTGGATAGGATAGAGGGTAGGGTAGAATTTGGATAGGATACAGGATAGCATAGGATAAAGCATAGGATAGGATAGAGGTTAGGATAGGATAGAGGATAGGATAGGATAGAGGATAGGATAGGATAGAGGATAGGATAGGATAGAGGATAGGATAGGATAGAGGATAGGATAGGATAGAGGAGAGGATAGGATAGATGATAGGATAGGATAGAGGATAGGATAGGATAGAGGATAGGATAGGATAGAGGATAGGATAGGATAGAGGATAGGATAGGATAGAGGATAGGATAGGGTAGAGGATAGGATAGGATAGAGAATAGGATAGGATAGAGGATTGGATAGGATAGAGGGTAGGGTAGAATTTGGATAGGATACTGGATAGGATAGGATAGAGGATAGGATAGGATAGAGGTTAGGATAGTATAGAGGATAGGATAGGATAGAGGATAGGATAGGATAGAGGATTGCATAGGATAGAGGATAGGATAGGATAGAGGATAGGATAGTGTAGAGGATAGGATAGAGGATAGGATAGGACAGAGGGTAGGGTAGAATTTGGATAGGATACAGGATAGCATAGGATAGAGCGTAGGATAGGATAGAGGATAGGATAGGATAGAGGATAGGATAGGATAGAGGATAGGATAGGATAGAGGATAGGATAGGATAGAGGATAGGATAGGGTAGAGGAGAGGATAGGATAGAGGAGTGGATAGGATAGAGGATAGGATAGGATAGAGGATAGGATAGGATAGAGGATAGGATAGGATAGAGGATAGGATGGGATAGAGGATAGGATAGGGTAGAGGATTGGATAGGATAGAGAATAGGATAGGATAGAGGATTGGATAGGATAGAGGGTAGGGTAGAATTTGGATAGGATACAGGATAGCATAGGATAGAGCATAGGATAGGATAGAGGATAGGATAGGATAGAGGATAGGATAGGATAGAGGATAGGATAGGATAGAGGATAGGATAGGATAGAGGTTAGGATAGTATAGAGGATAGGATAGGATAGAGGATAGGATATTATAGAGGATAGGATAGGATAGAGGGTAGGATAGGATAGAGGATAGGATAGGATAGAGGATAGGATAGGATAGAAGATAGGATAGGATAGAGGAGAGGATAGGATAGATGATAGGATAGGATAGAGGATAGGATAGGATAGAGGATAGGATAGGATAGATGGTAGGGTAGAATTTGGATAGGATACAGGATAGCATAGGATAGAGTACAGGATAGGATAGAGAATGGGATAGGATAGAGGATATTATAGGGTAGAGGATAGGATAGGATAGAGGATAGGATAGGATAGAGGATAGGATAGGATAGAGGATAGGATAGGATAGAGGATAGGATAGGATAGAGGATAGGATAGGATAGAGGATAGGATAGGATAGAGGATTGGATAGGATAGAGGATAGGGTAGGATAGAGGATAGGATAAGATAGAGGATAGGATAGGGTAGATGATAACATAGGATAGAGAATAGGATAGGATAGAGGATAGGATAGGATAGAGGATAGGATAAGATAGAGGATAGGATAGAGGATAGGATAGGATAGAGGATAGGATAGGATAGAGGATAGGATAGGATAGAGGATAGGATAGGATAGAGGATAGGATAGGATAGAGGATAGGATAGGATAGAGGATAGGATAGGATAGAGGATAGGATAGGATAGAGGATAGGATAGGATAGAGGATAGGATAGGATAGAGGAGAGGATAGGATAGAGGATAGGATAGGATAGAGGATAGGATAGGATAGAGGATAGGATAGGATACAGGATAGGATAGGGTAGAGGATAGGATAGGATAGAGAATAGGATAGGATAGAGGATTGGATAGGATAGAGGGTAGGGTAGAATTTGGATAGGATACAGGATAGCATAGGATAGAGAATAGGATAGGATAGAGGATAGGATAGGATAGAGGATAGGATAGGATAGAGGATACGATAGGATAGAGGTTAGCATAGTATAGAGGATAGGATAGGATAGAGGATAGGATATTATAGAGGATAGGATAGGATAGAGGGTAGGATAGGATAGAGGATAGGATAGGATAGAGGATAGGATAGGATAGAAGATAGGATAGGATAGAGGAGAGGATAGGATAGATGATAGGATAGGATAGAAGATAGGATAGGATAGGATAGAGGATAGGATAGGATAGAGGGTAGGGTAGAATTTGGATAGGATAGAGGATATTATAGGGTAGAGGATAGGATAGGATAGAAGATAGGATAGGATAGAGGATAGGATAGGATAGAGGATAGGATAGGGTAGAGGATAGGATAGGATAGAGGATAGGATAGGATAGAGGATAGGATAGGATAGAGGATAGGATAGGATAGAGGATAGGATAGGATAGGATAGGATAGAGGATAGGATAGGATAGGATAGAGGATAGGATAGGATAGGATAGAGGATAGGATAGGATAGAGGATTGGATAGGATAGAGGGTAGGGTAGAATTTGGATAGGATACAGGATAGCATAGGATAAAGCATAGGATAGGATAGAGGTTAGGATAGGATAGAGGATAGGATAGGATAGAGGATAGGATAGGATAGAGGATAGGATAGGATAGAGGATAGGATAGGATAGAGGATAGGATAGGATAGAGGAGAGGATAGGATAGATGATAGGATAGGATAGAGGATAGGATAGGATAGAGGATAGGATAGGATAGAGGATAGGATAGGATAGAGGATAGGATAGGATAGAGGATAGGATAGGGTAGAGGATAGGATAGGATAGAGAATAGGATAGGATAGAGGATTGGATAGGATAGAGGGTAGGGTAGAATTTGGATAGGATACTGGATAGGATAGGATAGAGGATAGGATAGGATAGAGGTTAGGATAGTATAGAGGATAGGATAGGATAGAGGATAGGATAGGATAGAGGATTGCATAGGATAGAGGATAGGATAGGATAGAGGATAGGATAGTGTAGAGGATAGGATAGAGGATAGGATAGGACAGAGGGTAGGGTAGAATTTGGATAGGATACAGGATAGCATAGGATAGAGCGTAGGATAGGATAGAGGATAGGATAGGATAGAGGATAGGATAGGATAGAGGATAGGATAGGATAGAGGATAGGATAGGATAGAGGATAGGATAGGGTAGAGGAGAGGATAGGATAGAGGAGAGGATAGGATAGAGGATAGGATAGGATAGAGGATAGGATAGGATAGAGGATAGGATAGGATAGAGGATAGGATAGGATAGAGGATAGGATAGGGTAGAGGATTGGATAGGATAGAGAATAGGATAGGATAGAGGATTGGATAGGATAGAGGGTAGGGTAGAATTTGGATAGGATACAGGATAGCATAGGATACAGCATAGGATAGGATAGAGGATAGGATAGGATAGAGGATAGGATAGGATAGAGGATAGGATAGGATAGAGGATAGGATAGGATAGAGGTTAGGATAGTATAGAGGATAGGATAGGATAGAGGATAGGATATTATAGAGGATAGGATAGGATAGAGGGTAGGATAGGATAGAGGATAGGATAGGATAGAGGATAGGATAGGATAGAAGATAGGATAGGATAGAGGAGAGGATAGGATAGATGATAGGATAGGATAGAGGATAGGATAGGATAGAGGATAGGATAGGATAGATGGTAGGGTAGAATTTGGATAGGATACAGGATAGCATAGGATAGAGTACAGGATAGGATAGAGAATGGGATAGGATAGAGGATATTATAGGGTAGAGGATAGGATAGGATAGAAGATAGGATAGGATACAGGATAGGATAGGATAGAGGATAGGATAGGATAGGATAGGATAGGATAGAGGATAGGATAGGATAGGATAGAGGATAGGATAGGATAGGATAGAGGATAGGATAGGATAGAGGATTGGATAGGATAGAGGGTATGGTAGAATTTGGATAGGATACAGGATAGCATAGGATAAAGCATAGGATAGGATAGAGGTTAGGATAGGATAGAGGATAGGATAGGATAGAGGATAGGATAGGATAGAGGATAGGATAGGATAGAGGATAGGATAGGATAGAGGAGAGGATAGGATAGATGATAGGATAGGATAGAGGATAGGATAGGATAGAGGATAGGATAGGGTAGAGGATAGGATAGGATAGAGGATAGGATATGATAGAGGATTGGATAGGATAGAGGATAGGATAGGATAGGATAGGATAGGATAGAGGATAGGATAGGATAGAGAATAGGATATGGTAGAGGATAGGATAGGATAGAGGATAGGATAAGATAGAGGATAGGATAGGCTAGAGGATATAATAGGATAGAGGATAGGATAGGATAGGATAGGATAGGATAGAGGATAGGATAGGAAAGAGGATAGGATAGGAAAGAGGATAGGATAGGATAGAGGATAGGATAGGATAGAGGATAGGATAGGATAGAGGATAGGATAGGATAGAGGATAGGATAGGATAGAGGATAGGATAGGATAGAGGATAGGATAGGATAGAGGAGAGGATAGGATAGAGGATAGGATAGGATAGAGGATAGGATAGGATAGAGGATAGGATAGGATACAGGATAGGATAGGGTAGAGGATAGGATAGGATAGAGAATAGGATAGGATAGAGGATTGGATAGGATAGAGGGTAGGGTAGAATTTGGATAGGATACAGGATAGCATAGGATAGAGAATAGGATAGGATAGAGGATAGGATAGGATAGAGGATAGGATAGGATAGAGGATACGATAGGATAGAGGTTAGCATAGTATAGAGGATAGGATAGGATAGAGGATAGGATATTATAGAGGATAGGATAGGATAGAGGGTAGGATAGGATAGAGGATAGGATAGGATAGAGGATAGGATAGGATAGAAGATAGGATAGGATAGAGGAGAGGATAGGATAGATGATAGGATAGGATAGAAGATAGGATAGGATAGGATAGAGGATAGGATAGGATAGAGGGTAGGGTAGAATTTGGATAGGATAGAGGATATTATAGGGTAGAGGATAGGATAGGATAGAAGATAGGATAGGATAGAGGATAGGATAGGATAGAGGATAGGATAGGGTAGAGGATAGGATAGGATAGAGGATAGGATAGGATAGAGGATAGGATAGGATAGAGGATAGGATAGGATAGAGGATAGGATAGGATAGGATAGGATAGAGGATAGGATAGGATAGGATAGAGGATAGGATAGGATAGAGGATTGGATAGGATAGAGGGTAGGGTAGAATTTGGATAGGATACAGGATAGCATAGGATAAAGCATAGGATAGGATAGAGGTTAGGATAGGATAGAGGATAGGATAGGATAGAGGATAGGATAGGATAGAGGATAGGATAGGATAGAGGATAGGATAGGATAGAGGATAGGATAGGATAGAGGAGAGGATAGGATAGATGATAGGATAGGATAGAGGATAGGATAGGATAGAGGATAGGATAGGATAGAGGATAGGATAGGATAGAGGATAGGATAGGATAGAGGATAGGATAGGGTAGAGGATAGGATAGGATAGAGAATAGGATAGGATAGAGGATTGGATAGGATAGAGGGTAGGGTAGAATTTGGATAGGATACTGGATAGGATAGGATAGAGGATAGGATAGGATAGAGGTTAGGATAGTATAGAGGATAGGATAGGATAGAGGATAGGATAGGATAGAGGATTGCATAGGATAGAGGATAGGATAGGATAGAGGATAGGATAGTGTAGAGGATAGGATAGAGGATAGGATAGGACAGAGGGTAGGGTAGAATTTGGATAGGATACAGGATAGCATAGGATAGAGCGTAGGATAGGATAGAGGATAGGATAGGATAGAGGATAGGATAGGATAGAGGATAGGATAGGATAGAGGATAGGATAGGATAGAGGATAGGATAGGGTAGAGGAGAGGATAGGATAGAGGAGAGGATAGGATAGAGGATAGGATAGGATAGAGGATAGGATAGGATAGAGGATAGGATAGGATAGAGGATAGGATAGGATAGAGGATAGGATAGGGTAGAGGATTGGATAGGATAGAGAATAGGATAGGATAGAGGATTGGATAGGATAGAGGGTAGGGTAGAATTTGGATAGGATACAGGATAGCATAGGATAGAGCATAGGATAGGATAGAGGATAGGATAGGATAGAGGATAGGATAGGATAGAGGATAGGATAGGATAGAGGATAGGATAGGATAGAGGTTAGGATAGTATAGAGGATAGGATAGGATAGAGGATAGGATATTATAGAGGATAGGATAGGATAGAGGGTAGGATAGGATAGAGGATAGGATAGGATAGAGGATAGGATAGGATAGAAGATAGGATAGGATAGAGGAGAGGATAGGATAGATGATAGGATAGGATAGAGGATAGGATAGGATAGAGGATAGGATAGGATAGATGGTAGGGTAGAATTTGGATAGGATACAGGATAGCATAGGATAGAGTACAGGATAGGATAGAGAATGGGATAGGATAGAGGATATTATAGGGTAGAGGATAGGATAGGATAGAAGATAGGATAGGATACAGGATAGGATAGGATAGAGGATAGGATAGGATAGGATAGGATAGGATAGAGGATAGGATAGGATAGGATAGAGGATAGGATAGGATAGGATAGAGGATAGGATAGGATAGAGGATTGGATAGGATAGAGGGTATGGTAGAATTTGGATAGGATACAGGATAGCATAGGATAAAGCATAGGATAGGATAGAGGTTAGGATAGGATAGAGGATAGGATAGGATAGAGGATAGGATAGGATAGAGGATAGGATAGGATAGAGGATAGGATAGGATAGAGGAGAGGATAGGATAGATGATAGGATAGGATAGAGGATAGGATAGGATAGAGGATAGGATAGGGTAGAGGATAGGATAGGATAGAGGATAGGATATGATAGAGGATTGGATAGGATAGAGGATAGGATAGGATAGGATAGGATAGGATAGAGGATAGGATAGGATAGAGAATAGGATATGGTAGAGGATAGGATAGGATAGAGGATAGGATAAGATAGAGGATAGGATAGGCTAGAGGATATAATAGGATAGAGGATAGGATAGGATAGGATAGGATAGGATAGAGGATAGGATAGGAAAGAGGATAGGATAGGAAAGAGGATAGGATAGAAGATAGGATAGGATAGAGGATAGGATAGGATAGAGGATAGGATAGGGTAGAGGATAGGATAGGATAGAGGATAGGATAGGATAGAGGATAGGATAGGATAGAGGATAGGATAGGATAGAGGATAGGATAGGATGGAGGATAGGATAGGATAGAGGATAGGATAGGATAGAGGATAGGATAGGATAGAGGAAAGGATAGGATAGAGGATAGGATAGGATAGAGCATAGGATAGGATAGAGGATAGGATAGGATAGAGGATAGAGGATAGGATAGGATAGAGGATAGGATAGGATAGAGGATAGGATAGGGTAGAGGATAGGATAGGATAGAGAATAGGATAGGATAGGATAGAGGATAGGATAAGGTAGAGGATAGGATAGGATAGAGGATAGGCTAAGATAGAGGATAGGATAGGATAGAGGATAGGATAGGATAGAGGATAGGATAGGATAGAGGATAGGATAGGATAGAGGATAGGATAGGATAGAGGATAGGATAGGATAGAGGATAGGATAAGATAGAGGATAGGATAGGGTAGATGATAACATAGAATAGAGAATAGGATAGGATAGAGGATAGGATAGGATAGAGGATAGGATAGGATAGAGGTTAGGATAGTATAGAGGATAGGATAGGATAGAGGATAGGATATTATAGAGGATAGGATAGGATAGAGGGTGGGATAGGATAGAGGATAGGATAGGATAGAAGATAGGATAGGATAGAAGATAGGATAGGATAGAGGAGAGGATAGGATAGATGATAGGATAGGATAGAGGATAGGATAGGATAGAGGATAGGATAGGATAGATGGTAGGGTAGAATTTGGATAGGATACAGGATAGCATAGGATAGAGTACAGGATAGGATAGAGAATGGGATAGGATAGAGGATATTATAGGGTAGAGGATAGGATAGGATAGAAGATAGGATAGGATAGAGGATAGGATAGGATAGAGGATAGGATAGGATAGGATAGGATAGAGGATAGGATAGGATAGGATAGAGGATTGGATAGGATAGAGGGTATGGTAGAATTTGGATAGGATACAGGATAGCATAGGATAAAGCATAGGATAGGATAGAGGTTAGGATAGGATAGAGGATAGGATAGGATAGAGGATAGGATAGGATAGAGGATAGGATAGGATAGAGGATAGGATAGGATAGAGGAAAGGATAGGATAGATGATAGGATAGGATAGAGGATAGGATAGGATAGAGGATAGGATAGGGTAGAGGATAGGATAGGATAGAGGATAGGATATGATAGAGGATAGGATAGGATAGAGGAGAGGATAGGATAGATGATAGGATAGGATAGAGGATAGGATAGGATAGAGGATAGGATAGGATAGATGGTAGGGTAGAATTTGGATAGGATACAGGATAGCATAGGATAGAGTACAGGATAGGATAGAGAATGGGATAGGATAGAGGATATTATAGGGTAGAGGATAGGATAGGATAGAGGATTGGATAGGATAGAGGGTATGGTAGAATTTGGATAGGATACAAGATAGCATAGGATAAAGCATAGGATAGGATAGAGGTTAGGATAGGATAGAGGATAGGATAGGATAGAGGATAGGATAGGATAGAGGATAGGATAGGATAGAGGATAGGATAGGATAGAGGAGAGGATAGGATAGATGATAGGATAGGATAGAGGATAGGATAGGATAGAGGATAGGATAGGGTAGAGGATAGGATAGGATAGAGGATAGGATATGATAGAGGATTGGATAGGATAGAGGATAGGATAGGATAGGATAGGATAGGATAGAGGATAGGATAGGATAGAGAATAGGATATGATAGAGGATAGGATAGGATAGAGGATAGGATAAGATAGAGGATAGGATAGGCTAGAGGATATAATAGGATAGAGGATAGGATAGGATAGGATAGGATAGGATAGAGGATAGGATAGGATAGGATAGAGGATAGGATAGGATAGGATAGAGGATAGGATAGGATAGAGGATTGGATAGGATAGAGGGTATGGTAGAATTTGGATAGGATACAGGATAGCATAGGATAAAGCATAGGATAGGATAGAGGTTAGGATAGGATAGAGGATAGGATAGGATAGAGGATAGGATAGGATAGAGGATAGGATAGGATAGAGGATAGGATAGGATAGAGGAGAGGATAGGATAGATGATAGGATAGGATAGAGGATAGGATAGGATAGAGGATAGGATAGGGTAGAGGATAGGATAGGATAGAGGATAGGATATGATAGAGGATTGGATAGGATAGAGGATAGGATAGGATAGGATAGGATAGGATAGAGGATAGGATAGGATAGAGAATAGGATATGGTAGAGGATAGGATAGGATAGAGGATAGGATAAGATAGAGGATAGGATAGGCTAGAGGATATAATAGGATAGAGGATAGGATAGGATAGGATAGGATAGGATAGAGGATAGGATAGGAAAGAGGATAGGATAGGAAAGAGGATAGGATAGAAGATAGGATAGGATAGAGGATAGGATAGGATAGAGGATAGGATAGGGTAGAGGATAGGATAGGATAGAGGATAGGATAGGATAGAGGATAGGATAGGATAGAGGATAGGATAGGATAGAGGATAGGATAGGATGGAGGATAGGATAGGATAGAGGATAGGATAGGATAGAGGATAGGATAGGATAGAGGAAAGGATAGGATAGAGGATAGGATAGGATAGAGCATAGGATAGGATAGAGGATAGGATAGGATAGAGGATAGAGGATAGGATAGGATAGAGGATAGGATAGGATAGAGGATAGGATAGGGTAGAGGATAGGATAGGATAGAGAATAGGATAGGATAGGATAGAGGATAGGATAAGGTAGAGGATAGGATAGGATAGAGGATAGGCTAAGATAGAGGATAGGATAGGATAGAGGATAGGATAGGATAGAGGATAGGATAGGATAGAGGATAGGATAGGATAGAGGATAGGATAGGATAGAGGATAGGATAGGATAGAGGATAGGATAAGATAGAGGATAGGATAGGGTAGATGATAACATAGAATAGAGAATAGGATAGGATAGAGGATAGGATAGGATAGAGGATAGGATAGGATAGAGGTTAGGATAGTATAGAGGATAGGATAGGATAGAGGATAGGATATTATAGAGGATAGGATAGGATAGAGGGTGGGATAGGATAGAGGATAGGATAGGATAGAAGATAGGATAGGATAGAAGATAGGATAGGATAGAGGAGAGGATAGGATAGATGATAGGATAGGATAGAGGATAGGATAGGATAGAGGATAGGATAGGATAGATGGTAGGGTAGAATTTGGATAGGATACAGGATAGCATAGGATAGAGTACAGGATAGGATAGAGAATGGGATAGGATAGAGGATATTATAGGGTAGAGGATAGGATAGGATAGAAGATAGGATAGGATAGAGGATAGGATAGGATAGAGGATAGGATAGGATAGGATAGGATAGAGGATAGGATAGGATAGGATAGAGGATTGGATAGGATAGAGGGTATGGTAGAATTTGGATAGGATACAGGATAGCATAGGATAAAGCATAGGATAGGATAGAGGTTAGGATAGGATAGAGGATAGGATAGGATAGAGGATAGGATAGGATAGAGGATAGGATAGGATAGAGGATAGGATAGGATAGAGGAAAGGATAGGATAGATGATAGGATAGGATAGAGGATAGGATAGGATAGAGGATAGGATAGGGTAGAGGATAGGATAGGATAGAGGATAGGATATGATAGAGGATAGGATAGGATAGAGGAGAGGATAGGATAGATGATAGGATAGGATAGAGGATAGGATAGGATAGAGGATAGGATAGGATAGATGGTAGGGTAGAATTTGGATAGGATACAGGATAGCATAGGATAGAGTACAGGATAGGATAGAGAATGGGATAGGATAGAGGATATTATAGGGTAGAGGATAGGATAGGATAGAGGATTGGATAGGATAGAGGGTATGGTAGAATTTGGATAGGATACAAGATAGCATAGGATAAAGCATAGGATAGGATAGAGGTTAGGATAGGATAGAGGATAGGATAGGATAGAGGATAGGATAGGATAGAGGATAGGATAGGATAGAGGATAGGATAGGATAGAGGAGAGGATAGGATAGATGATAGGATAGGATAGAGGATAGGATAGGATAGAGGATAGGATAGGGTAGAGGATAGGATAGGATAGAGGATAGGATATGATAGAGGATTGGATAGGATAGAGGATAGGATAGGATAGGATAGGATAGGATAGAGGATAGGATAGGATAGAGAATAGGATATGATAGAGGATAGGATAGGATAGAGGATAGGATAAGATAGAGGATAGGATAGGCTAGAGGATATAATAGGATAGAGGATAGGATAGGATAGGATAGGATAGGATAGAGGATAGGATAGGAAAGAGGATAGGATAGGAAAGAGGATAGGATAGAAGATAGGATAGGATAGAGGATAGGATAGGATAGAGGATAGGATAGGGTAGAGGATAGGATAGGATAGAGGATAGGATAGGATAGAGGATAGGATAGGATAGAGGATAGGATAGGATAGAGGATAGGATAGGATGGAGGATAGGATAGGATAGAGGATAGGATAGGATAGAGGATAGGATAGGATAGAGGAAAGGATAGGATAGAGGATAGGATAGGATAGAGCATAGGATAGGATAGAGGATAGGATAGGATAGAGGATAGAGGATAGGATAGGATAGAGGATAGGATAGGATAGAGGATAGGATAGGGTAGAGGATAGGATAGGATAGAGAATAGGATAGGATAGGATAGAGGATAGGATAAGGTAGAGGATAGGATAGGATAGAGGATAGGCTAAGATAGAGGATAGGATAGGATAGAGGATAGGATAGGATAGAGGAGAGGATAGGATAGAGGATAGGATAGGATAGAGGATAGGATAGGACAGAGGATAGGATAGAGGATAGGATAGGACAGAGGATAGGATAGGATAGAGGATTGGATAGGATAGAGGATAGGATAGGATAGGATAGGATAGAGGATAGGATAGGATAGAGGGTAGGGTAGAATTTGGATAGGATACAGGACAGCATAGGATAGAGTACAGGATAGGATAGAGAATAGGATAGGATAGAGGATATTATAGGGTAGAGGATAGGATAGGATAGAGGATAGGATATGATAGAGGATAGGATAGGATAGAGAATAGGATAGGATAGAGGATAGGGTAGGATATAGGATAGTATAGGATAGAGGATAGGATAGGATAGAGGATAGGATAGGGTAGAGGATAGGATAGGATAGAGGATAGGATAGGATAGAGGATAGGATAGGGTAGAGGATAACATAGGATAGAGAATAGGATAGGATAGAGGATAGGATAGGATAGAGGATAGGATAGGATAGAGGATAGGATAGGATAGAGGATAGGATAGGATAGAGGATAGGATAGAGGATAGGATAGGATAGAGGATAGGATAGGATAGAGGATAGGATAGAGGATAGGATAGGACAGAGGGTAGGGTAGAATTTGGATAGGACACAGGATAGCATAGGATAGAGTACAGGATAGGATAGAGAATAGGATAGGAAAGAGGATATTATAGGGTAGAGGATAGGATAGGATAGAGGATAGGATAGGATAGAGGATAGGATAGGATAGAGGATAGGATAGGATAGAGAATAGGATAGGGTAGAGGATAGGATAGGATAGAGAATAGGATAGGATAGAGGATTGGATAGGATAGAGTGTAGGGTAGAATTTGGATAGGATACAGGATAGGATAGGATAGAGGATAGGATAGGATAGAGGATAGGATAGGATAGAGGATAGGATAGGATAGAGGATAGGATAGGATAGAGGATAGGATAGGATAGGATAGAGGATAGGATAGGATGGAGGATAGGATAGGATAGAGGATAGGATAGGATAGAGGATAGGATAGGATAGGATAGAGGAAAGGATAGGATAGAGGATAGGATAGGATAGAGCATAGGATAGGATAGAGGATAGGATAGGATAGAGGATAGAGGATAAGATAGGATAGAGGATAGGACAGGATAGAGGATAGGATAGGGTAGAGGATAGGATAGGATAGAGAATAGGATAGGATAGGATAGAGGATAGGATAGGATAGAGGATAGGATAGGATAGAGGATAGGATAGGGTAGAGGATAGGATAGGATAGAGAATAGGATAGGATAGAGGATTGGATAGGATAGAGGGTAGGGTAGAATTTGGATAGGATACAGGATAGCATAGGATAGAGCATAGGATAGGATAGAGGATAGGATAGGATAGAGGATAGGATAGGATAGAGGATAGGATAGGATAGAGGTTAGGATAGTATAGAGGATAGGATAGGATAGAGGATAGGATATTATAGAGGATAGGATAGGATAGAGGGTAGGATAGGATAGAGGATAGGATAGGATAGAAGATAGGATAGGATAGAAGATAGGATAGGATAGAGAAGAGGATAGGATAGATGATAGGATAGGATAGAGGATAGGATAGGATAGAGGATAGGATAGGATAGATGGTAGGGTAGCATTTGGATAGGATACAGGATAGCATAGGATAGAGTACAGGATAGGATAGAGAATGGGATAGGATAGAGGATATTATAGGGTAGAGGATAGGATAGGATAGAAGATAGGATAGGATAGAGGATAGGATAGGATAGAGGATAGGATAGGATAGGATAGGATAGAGGATAGGATAGGATAGGATAGAGGATAGGATAGGATAGAGGATTGGATAGGATAGAGGGTATGGTAGAATTTGGATAGGATACAGGATAGCATAGGATAAAGCATAGGATAGGATAGAGGTTAGGATAGGATAGAGGATAGGATAGGATAGAGGATAGGATAGGATAGAGGATAGGATAGGATAGAGGATAGGATAGGATAGAGGAAAGGATAGGATAGAGGATAGGATAGGATAGAGCATAGGATAGGATAGAGGATAGGATAGGATAGAGGATAGAGGATAGGATAGGATAGAGGATAGGATAGGATAGAGGATAGGATAGGGTAGAGGATAGGATAGGATAGAGAATAGGATAGGATAGGATAGAGGATAGGATAAGGTAGAGGATAGGATAGGATAGAGGATAGGCTAAGATAGAGGATAGGATAGGATAGAGGATAGGATAGGATAGAGGATAGGATAGGATAGAGGATAGGATAGGATAGAGGATAGGATAGGATAGAGGATAGGATAGGATAGAGGATAGGATAAGATAGAGGATAGGATAGGGTAGATGATAACATAGAATAGAGAATAGGATAGGATAGAGGATAGGATAGGATAGAGGATAGGATAGGATAGAGGTTAGGATAGTATAGAGGATAGGATAGGATAGAGGATAGGATATTATAGAGGATAGGATAGGATAGAGGGTAGGATAGGATAGAGGATAGGATAGGATAGAAGATAGGATAGGATAGAAGATAGGATAGGATAGAGGAGAGGATAGGATAGATGATAGGATAGGATAGAGGATAGGATAGGATAGAGGATAGGATAGGATAGATGGTAGGGTAGAATTTGGATAGGATACAGGATAGCATAGGATAGAGTACAGGATAGGATAGAGAATGGGATAGGATAGAGGATATTATAGGGTAGAGGATAGGATAGGATAGAAGATAGGATAGGATAGAGGATAGGATAGGATAGAGGATAGGATAGGATAGGATAGGATAGAGGATAGGATAGGATAGGATAGAGGATAGGATAGGATAGAGGATTGGATAGGATAGAGGGTATGGTAGAATTTGGATAGGATACAGGATAGCATAGGATAAAGCATAGGATAGGATAGAGGTTAGGATAGGATAGAGGATAGGATAGGATAGAGGATAGGATAGGATAGAGGATAGGATAGGATAGAGGATAGGATAGGATAGAGGAAAGGATAGGATAGATGATAGGATAGGATAGAGGATAGGATAGGATAGAGGATAGGATAGGGTAGAGGATAGGATAGGATAGAGGATAGGATATGATAGAGGATAGGATAGGATAGAGGAGAGGATAGGATAGATGATAGGATAGGATAGAGGATAGGATAGGATAGAGGATAGGATAGGATAGATGGTAGGGTAGAATTTGGATAGGATACAGGATAGCATAGGATAGAGTACAGGATAGGATAGAGAATGGGATAGGATAGAGGATATTATAGGGTAGAGGATAGGATAGGATAGAGGATTGGATAGGATAGAGGGTATGGTAGAATTTGGATAGGATACAAGATAGCATAGGATAAAGCATAGGATAGGATAGAGGTTAGGATAGGATAGAGGATAGGATAGGATAGAGGATAGGATAGGATAGAGGATAGGATAGGATAGAGGATAGGATAGGATAGAGGAGAGGATAGGATAGATGATAGGATAGGATAGAGGATAGGATAGGATAGAGGATAGGATAGGGTAGAGGATAGGATAGGATAGAGGATAGGATATGATAGAGGATTGGATAGGATAGAGGATAGGATAGG
Organism: Halictus rubicundus; assembly: GCF_050948215.1. Lineage (NCBI taxonomy): Eukaryota > Metazoa > Arthropoda > Insecta > Hymenoptera > Halictidae > Halictus > Halictus rubicundus. The sequence continues at coordinate 59,771 of NW_027489056.1, read as the reverse complement.
ATAGGATAGGATAGGATAGGATAGAGGATAGGATAGGATAGAGAATAGGATATGATAGAGGATAGGATAGGATAGAGGATAGGATAAGATAGAGGATAGGATAGGCTAGAGGATATAATAGGATAGAGGATAGGATAGGATAGGATAGGATAGGATAGAGGATAGGATAGGAAAGAGGATAGGATAGGAAAGAGGATAGGATAGAAGATAGGATAGGATAGAGGATAGGATAGGATAGAGGATAGGATAGGGTAGAGGATAGGATAGGATAGAGGATAGGATAGGATAGAGGATAGGATAGGATAGAGGATAGGATAGGATAGAGGATAGGATAGGATGGAGGATAGGATAGGATAGAGGATAGGATAGGATAGAGGATAGGATAGGATAGAGGAAAGGATAGGATAGAGGATAGGATAGGATAGAGCATAGGATAGGATAGAGGATAGGATAGGATAGAGGATAGAGGATAGGATAGGATAGAGGATAGGATAGGATAGAGGATAGGATAGGGTAGAGGATAGGATAGGATAGAGAATAGGATAGGATAGGATAGAGGATAGGATAAGGTAGAGGATAGGATAGGATAGAGGATAGGCTAAGATAGAGGATAGGATAGGATAGAGGATAGGATAGGATAGAGGAGAGGATAGGATAGAGGATAGGATAGGATAGAGGATAGGATAGGACAGAGGATAGGATAGAGGATAGGATAGGACAGAGGATAGGATAGGATAGAGGATTGGATAGGATAGAGGATAGGATAGGATAGGATAGGATAGAGGATAGGATAGGATAGAGGGTAGGGTAGAATTTGGATAGGATACAGGACAGCATAGGATAGAGTACAGGATAGGATAGAGAATAGGATAGGATAGAGGATATTATAGGGTAGAGGATAGGATAGGATAGAGGATAGGATATGATAGAGGATAGGATAGGATAGAGAATAGGATAGGATAGAGGATAGGGTAGGATATAGGATAGTATAGGATAGAGGATAGGATAGGATAGAGGATAGGATAGGGTAGAGGATAGGATAGGATAGAGGATAGGATAGGATAGAGGATAGGATAGGGTAGAGGATAACATAGGATAGAGAATAGGATAGGATAGAGGATAGGATAGGATAGAGGATAGGATAGGATAGAGGATAGGATAGGATAGAGGATAGGATAGGATAGAGGATAGGATAGAGGATAGGATAGGATAGAGGATAGGATAGGATAGAGGATAGGATAGAGGATAGGATAGGACAGAGGGTAGGGTAGAATTTGGATAGGACACAGGATAGCATAGGATAGAGTACAGGATAGGATAGAGAATAGGATAGGAAAGAGGATATTATAGGGTAGAGGATAGGATAGGATAGAGGATAGGATAGGATAGAGGATAGGATAGGATAGAGGATAGGATAGGATAGAGAATAGGATAGGGTAGAGGATAGGATAGGATAGAGAATAGGATAGGATAGAGGATTGGATAGGATAGAGTGTAGGGTAGAATTTGGATAGGATACAGGATAGGATAGGATAGAGGATAGGATAGGATAGAGGATAGGATAGGATAGAGGATAGGATAGGATAGAGGATAGGATAGGATAGGATAGAGGATAGGATAGGATGGAGGATAGGATAGGATAGAGGATAGGATAGGATAGAGGATAGGATAGGATAGGATAGAGGAAAGGATAGGATAGAGGATAGGATAGGATAGAGCATAGGATAGGATAGAGGATAGGATAGGATAGAGGATAGAGGATAAGATAGGATAGAGGATAGGACAGGATAGAGGATAGGATAGGGTAGAGGATAGGATAGGATAGAGAATAGGATAGGATAGGATAGAGGATAGGATAGGATAGAGGATAGGATAGGATAGAGGATAGGATAGGGTAGAGGATAGGATAGGATAGAGAATAGGATAGGATAGAGGATTGGATAGGATAGAGGGTAGGGTAGAATTTGGATAGGATACAGGATAGCATAGGATAGAGCATAGGATAGGATAGAGGATAGGATAGGATAGAGGATAGGATAGGATAGAGGATAGGATAGGATAGAGGTTAGGATAGTATAGAGGATAGGATAGGATAGAGGATAGGATATTATAGAGGATAGGATAGGATAGAGGGTAGGATAGGATAGAGGATAGGATAGGATAGAAGATAGGATAGGATAGAAGATAGGATAGGATAGAGAAGAGGATAGGATAGATGATAGGATAGGATAGAGGATAGGATAGGATAGAGGATAGGATAGGATAGATGGTAGGGTAGCATTTGGATAGGATACAGGATAGCATAGGATAGAGTACAGGATAGGATAGAGAATGGGATAGGATAGAGGATATTATAGGGTAGAGGATAGGATAGGATAGAAGATAGGATAGGATAGAGGATAGGATAGGATAGAGGATAGGATAGGATAGGATAGGATAGAGGATAGGATAGGATAGGATAGAGGATAGGATAGGATAGAGGATTGGATAGGATAGAGGGTATGGTAGAATTTGGATAGGATACAGGATAGCATAGGATAAAGCATAGGATAGGATAGAGGTTAGGATAGGATAGAGGATAGGATAGGATAGAGGATAGGATAGGATAGAGGATAGGATAGGATAGAGGATAGGATAGGATAGAGGAGAGGATAGGATAGATGATAGGATAGGATAGAGGATAGGATAGGATAGAGGATAGGATAGGGTAGAGGATAGGATAGGATAGAGGATAGGATATGATAGAGGATTGGATAGGATAGAGGATAGGATAGGATTGGATAGGATAGGATAGAGGATAGGATAGGATAGAGAATAGGATATGATAGAGGATAGGATAGGATAGAGGATAGGATAAGATAGAGGATAGGATAGGCTAGAGGATAGGATAGGATAGAGGATAGGATAGGATAGAGGATAGGATAGGATAGAGCATAGGATAGGATAGAGGATAGGATAGGATAGAGGATAGAGGATAGGATAGGATAGAGGATAGGATAGAATAGAGGATAGGATAGGGTAGAGGATAGGATAGGATAGAGAATAGGATAGGATAGGATAGAGGATAGGATAAGGTAGAGGATAGGATAGGATAGAGGATAGGCTAAGATAGAGGATAGAGGATAGGATAGGATAGAGGATAGGATAGAATAGAGGATAGGATAGGATAGAGCATAGGATAGGATAGAGGATAGGATAGGATAGAGGATAGAGGATAGGATAGGATAGAGGATAGGATAGAATAGAGGATAGGATAGGGTAGAGGATAGGATAGGATAGAGAATAGGATAGGATAGGATAGAGGATAGGATAAGGTAGAGGATAGGATAGGATAGAGGATAGGCTAAGATAGAGGATAGGATAGGATAGAGGATAGGATAGGATAGAGGAGAGGATAGGATAGAGGATAGGATAGGATAGAGGATAGGATAGGACAGAGGATAGGATAGAGGATAGGATAGGACAGAGGATAGGATAGGATAGAGGATTGGATAGGATAGAGGATAGGATAGGATAGGATAGGATAGAGGATAGGATAGGATAGAGGGTAGGGTAGAATTTGGATAGGATACAGGACAGCATAGGATAGAGTACAGGATAGGATAGAGAATAGGATAGGATAGAGGATATTATAGGGTAGAGGATAGGATAGGATAGAGGATAGGATATGATAGAGGATAGGATAGGATAGAGAATAGGATAGGATAGAGGATAGGGTAGGATATAGGATAGTATAGGATAGAGGATAGGATAGGATAGAGGATAGGATAGGGTAGAGGATAGGATAGGATAGAGGATAGGATAGGATAGAGGATAGGATACGATAGAGGATAGGATAGGATAGAGGATAGGATAGGGTAGAGGATAACATAGGATAGAGAATAGGATAGGATAGGATAGAGGATAGGATAGGATAGAGGATAGGATAGGATAGAGGATAGGATAGGATAGAGGATAGGATAGGATAGAGGATTGGATAGGATAGAGGATAGGATAGGATAGAGGATAGGATAGAGGATAGGATAGGACAGAGGGTAGGGTAGAATTTGGATAGGACACAGGATAGCATAGGATAGAGTACAGGATAGGATAGAGAATAGGATAGGAAAGAGGATATTATAGGGTAGAGGATAGGATAGGATAGAGGATAGGATAGGATAGAGGATAGGATAGGATAGAGGATAGGATAGGATAGAGGATAGGATAGGGTAGAGGATAGGATAGGATAGAGAATAGGATAGGATAGGATAGAGGATAGGATAGGATAGAGGATAGGATAGGATAGAGGATAGGATAGGGTAGAGGATAGGATAGGATAGAGAATAGGATAGGATAGAGGATTGGATAGGATAGAGGGTAGGGTAGAATTTGGATAGGATACAGGATAGCATAGGATAGAGCATAGGATAGGATAGAGGATAGGATAGGATAGAGGATAGGATAGGATAGAGGATAGGATAGGATAGAGGATAGGATAGGATAGAGGGTAGGATAGGATAGAGGATAGGATAGGATAGAAGATAGGATAGGATAGAAGATAGGATAGGATAGAGGAGAGGATAGGATAGATGATAGGATAGGATAGAGGATAGGATAGGATAGAGGATAGGATAGGATAGAGGATAGGATAGGATAGAGGATAGGATAGGATAGAGGATAGGATAGGATACAGGAGAGGATAGGATAGATGATAGGATAGGATAGAGGATAGGATAGGATAGAGGATAGGATAGGGTAGAGGATAGGATAGGATAGAGGATAGGATATGATAGAGGATTGGATAGGATAGAGGATAGGATAGGATTGGATAGGATAGGATAGAGGATAGGATAGGATAGAGAATAGGATATGATAGAGGATAGGATAGGATAGAGGATAGGATAAGATAGAGGATAGGATAGGCTAGAGGATAGGATAGGATAGAGGATAGGATAGGATAGGATAGGATAGGATAGAGGATAGGATAGGAAAGAGGATAGGATAGGAAAGAGGATAGGATAGAAGATAGGATAGGATAGAGGATAGGATAGGATAGAGGATAGGATAGGGTAGAGGATAGGATAGGATAGAGGATAGGATAGGATAGAGGATAGGATAGGATAGAGGATAGGATAGGATAGAGGATAGGATAGGATGGAGGATAGGATAGGATAGAGGATAGGATAGGATAGAGGATAGGATAGGATAGAGGAAAGGATAGGATAGAGGATAGGATAGGATAGAGCATAGGATAGGATAGAGGATAGGATAGGATAGAGGATAGAGGATAGGATAGGATAGAGGATAGGATAGGGTAGAGGATAGGATAGGATAGAGAATAGGATAGGATAGGATAGAGGATAGGATAAGGTAGAGGATAGGATAGGATAGAGGATAGGCTAGGATAGAGGATAGGATAGGATAGAGGATAGGATAGGATAGAGGAGAGGATAGGATAGAGGATAGGATAGGATAGAGGATAGGATAGGACAGAGGATAGGATAGGACAGAGGATAGGATAGGATAGAGGATTGGATAGGATAGAGGATAGGATAGGATAGGATAGGATAGGATAGAGGATAGGATAGGATAGAGGGTAGGGTAGAATTTGGATAGGATACAGGACAGCATAGGATAGAGTACAGGATAGGACAGAGAATAGGATAGGATAGAGGATATTATAGGGTAGAGGATAGGATAGGATAGAGGATAGGATATGATAGAGGATAGGATAGGATAGAGAATAGGATAGGATAGAGGATAGGGTAGGATATAGGATAGTATAGGATAGAGGATAGGATAGGATAGAGGATAGGATAGGGTAGAGGATAGGATAGGATAGAGGATAGGATAGGATAGAGGATAGGATACGATAGAGGATAGGATAGGATAGAGGATAGGATAGGGTAGAGGATAACATAGGATAGAGAATAGGATAGGATAGAGGATAGGATAGGATAGAGGATAGGATAGGATGGAGGATAGGATAGGATAGAGGATAGGATAGGATAGAGGATAGGATAGGATAGAGGAAAGGATAGGATAGAGGATAGGATAGGATAGAGCATAGGATAGGATAGAGGATAGGATAGGATAGAGGATAGAGGATAGGATAGGATAGAGGATAGGATAGGATAGAGGATAGGATAGGGTAGAGGATAGGATAGGATAGAGAATAGGATAGGATAGGATAGAGGATAGGATAAGGTAGAGGATAGGATAGGATAGAGGATAGGCTAGGATAGAGGATAGGATAGGATAGAGGATAGGATAGGATAGAGGAGAGGATAGGATAGAGGATAGGATAGGATAGAGGATAGGATAGGACAGAGGATAGGATAGAGGATAGGATAGGACAGAGGATAGGATAGGATAGAGGATTGGATAGGATAGAGGATAGGATAGGATAGGATAGGATAGAGGATAGGATAGGATAGAGGGTAGGGTAGAATTTGGATAGGATACAGGACAGCATAGGATAGAGTACAGGATAGGATAGAGAATAGGATAGGATAGAGGATATTATAGGGTAGAGGATAGGATAGGATAGAGGATAGGATATGATAGAGGATAGGATAGGATAGAGAATAGGATAGGATAGAGGATAGGATAGGGTAGAGGATAGGATAGGATAGAGGATAGGATAGGATCGAGGATAGGATACGATAGAGGATAGGATAGGATAGAGGATAGGATAGGGTAGAGGATAACATAGGATAGAGAATAGGATAGGATAGAGGATAGGATAGGATAGAGGATAGGATAGGATAGAGGATAGGATAGGATAGAGGATAGGATAGGATAGAGGATTGGATAGGATAGAGGATATTATAGGATAGAGGATAGGATAGTGTAGAGGATAGGATAGAGGATAGGATAGGACAGAGGGTAGGGTAGAATTTGGATAGGACACAGGATAGCATAGGATAGAGTACAGGATAGGATAGAGAATAGGATAGGAAAGAGGATATTATAGGGTAGAGGATAGGATAGGATAGAGGATAGGATAGGATAGGATAGAGGAAAGGATAGGATAGAGGATAGGATAGGATAGAGCATAGGATAGGATAGAGGATAGGATAGGATAGAGGATAGAGGATAAGATAGGATAGAGGATAGGATAGGATAGAGGATAGGATAGGGTAGAGGATAGGATAGGATAGAGAATAGGATAGGATAGAGGATAGGATAGGATAGAGGATAGGATAGGATAGAGGATAGGATAGGGTAGAGGATAGGATAGGATAGAGAATAGGATAGGATAAGGGATTGGATAGGATAGAGGGTAGGGTAGAATTTGGATAGGATACAGGATAGCATAGGATAGAGCATAGGATAGGATAGAGGATAGGATAGGATAGAGGATAGGATAGGATAGAGGATAGGATAGGATAGAGGTTAGGATAGTATAGAGGATAGGATAGGATAGAGGATAGGATATTATAGAGGATAGGATAGGATAGAGGGTAGGATAGGATAGAGGATAGGATAGGATAGAAGATAGGATAGGATAGAAGATAGGATAGGATAGAGGAGAGGATAGGATAGATGATAGGATAGGATAGAGGATAGGATAGGATAGAGGATAGGATAGGATAGATGGTAGGGTAGCATTTGGATAGGATACAGGATAGCATAGGATAGAGTACAGGATAGGATAGAGAATGGGATAGGATAGAGGATATTATAGGGTAGAGGATAGGATAGGATAGAAGATAGGATAGGATAGAGGATAGGATAGGATAGAGGATAGGATAGGATAGGATAGGATAGGATAGAGGATAGGATAGGATAGGATAGAGGATAGGATAGGATAGAGGATTGGATAGGATAGAGGGTATGGTAGAATTTGGATAGGATACAGGATAGCATAGGATAAAGCATAGGATAGGATAGAGGTTAGGATAGGATAGAGGATAGGATAGGATAGAGGATAGGATAGGATAGAGGATAGGATAGGATAGAGGATAGGATAGGATAGAGGAGAGGATAGGATAGATGATAGGATAGGATAGAGGATAGGATAGGATAGAGGATAGGATAGGGTAGAGGATAGGATAGGATAGAGGATAGGATATGATAGAGGATTGGATAGGATAGAGGATAGGATAGGATTGGATAGGATAGGATAGAGGATAGGATAGGATAGAGAATAGGATATGATAGAGGATAGGATAGGATAGAGGATAGGATAAGATAGAGGATAGGATAGGCTAGAGGATAGGATAGGATAGAGGATAGGATAGGATAGGATAGGATAGGATAGAGGATAGGATAGGAAAGAGGATAGGATAGGAAAGAGGATAGGATAGAAGATAGGATAGGATAGAGGATAGGATAGGATAGAGGATAGGATAGGGTAGAGGATAGGATAGGATAGAGGATACGATAGGATAGAGGATAGGATAGGATAGAGGATAGGATAGGATAGAGGATAGGATAGGATGGAGGATAGGATAGGATAGAGGATAGGATAGGATAGAGGATAGGATAGCATAGAGGAAAGGATAGGATAGAGGATAGGATAGGATAGAGCATAGGATAGGATAGAGGATAGGATAGGATAGAGGATAGAGGATAGGATAGGATAGAGGATAGGATAGGGTAGAGGATAGGATAGGATAGAGAATAGGATAGGATAGGATAGAGGATAGGATAAGGTAGAGGATAGGATAGGATAGAGGATAGGCTAGGATAGAGGATAGGATAGGATAGAGGATAGGATAGGATAGAGGAGAGGATAGGATAGAGGATAGGATAGGATAGAGGATAGGATAGGACAGAGGATAGGATAGGACAGAGGATAGGATAGGATAGAGGATTGTATAGGATAGAGGATAGGATAGGATAGGATAGGATAGAGGATAGGATAGGATAGAGGGTAGGGTAGAATTTGGATAGGATACAGGACAGCATAGGATAGAGTACAGGATAGGACAGAGAATAGGATAGGATAGAGGATATTATAGGGTAGAGGATAGGATAGGATAGAGGATAGGATATGATAGAGGATAGGATAGGATAGAGGATAGGATAGGATAGAGGATAGGATAGGATAGAGGATAGGATAGGATAGAGGATAGGATAGGATAGAGGAGAGGATAGTATAGAGGATAGGATAGGATAGAGGATAGGATAGGATAGAGGATAGGATAGGATAGAGGATTGGATAGGATAGAGGATAGGATAGAATAGAGGATAGGGTAGTGTAGAGGATAGGATAGAGGATAGGATAGGACAGAGGGTAGGGTAGAATTTGGATAGGATACAGGATAGCATAGGATAGAGTACAGGATAGGATAGAGAATAGGATAGGAAAGAGGATATTATAGGGTAGAGGATAGGATAGGATAGAGGATAGGATAGGATAGAGGATAGGATAGGATAGAGGATAGGATAGGGTAGAGGATAGGATAGGATAGAGAATAGGATAGGATAGAGGATTGGATAGGATAGAGTGTAGGGTAGAATTTGGATAGGATACAGGATAGGATAGGGTAGAGGATAGGATAGGATAGAGGATAGGATAGGATAGAGGATAGGATAGGATAGGATAGAGGATAGGATAGGATGGAGGATAGGATAGGATAGAGGATAGGATAGGGTAGAGGATAGGATAGGATAGAGGATAGGATAGGATAGAGGATAGGATACGATAGAGGATAGGATAGGATAGAGGATAGGATAGGGTAGAGGATAACATAGGATAGAGAATAGGATAGGATAGAGGATAGGATAGGATAGAGGATAGGATAGGATAGAGCATAGGATAGGATAGAGGATAGGATAGGATAGAGGATAGAGGATAGGATAGGATAGAGGATAGGATAGGATAGAGGATAGGATAGGGTAGAGGATAGGATAGGATAGAGAATAGGATAGGATAGGATAGAGGATAGGATAAGGTAGAGGATAGGATAGGATAGAGGATAGGCTAGGATAGAGGATAGGATAGGATAGAGGATAGGATAGGATAGAGGAGAGGATAGGATAGAGGATAGGATAGGATAGAGGATAGGATAGGACAGAGGATAGGATAGAGGATAGGATAGGACAGAGGATAGGATAGGATAGAGGATTGGATAGGATAGAGGATAGGATAGGATAGGATAGGATAGAGGATAGGATAGGATAGAGGGTAGGGTAGAATTTGGATAGGATACAGGACAGCATAGGATAGAGTACAGGATAGGATAGAGAATAGGATAGGATAGAGGATATTATAGGGTAGAGGATAGGATAGGATAGAGGATAGGATAGGATAGAGGATAGGATAGGATAGAGGATAGGATAGGGTAGAGGATAACATAGGATAGAGAATAGGATAGGATAGAGGATAGGATAGGATAGAGGATAGGATAAGATAGAGGATATTATAGAGGATTGGATAGGATAGAGGATAGGATAGGATAGAGGATAGGATAGGATAGAGGAGAGGATAGGATAGAGGATAGGATAGGATGGGATAGAGGATAGGATATGGTATTGGATAGGATAGAGGATAGTATAGGATAGAGTATAGGATAGGATAGAGGACAGGATAGAGGATAGGATAGGATAGAGGATAGGATAGGATAGAGGATAGGATAGGATAGAGGATAGGATAGGATAGAGAATAGGATAGGATAGGGGATAGGATAGGATAAAGCATAGGATAGGATAGAGGATAGGATAGGATAGAGGATAGGATAGGATAGAGGATAGGATAGGATAGAGGATAGGATAGAGGATAGGATAGGATAGAGGATAGGATAGGATAGAGGATAGTATAGGATAGAGGATAGGATAGGATAGAGAATAGGATAGGATAGGGGATAGGATAGGATAAAGCATAGGATAGGATAGAGGATTGGATAGGATAGAGGGTAGGGTAGAATTTGGATAGGATACAGGATAGGATAGGATAGAGGATAGGATAGGATAGAGGTTAGGATAGTATAGAGGATAGGATAGGATAGAGGATAGGATAGAGGATAGGATAGGATAGAGAGTAGGATAGGATAGAGGATAGGATAGGATAGAGGATAGGATAGGATGGAGGATAGGATAGGATAGAGGATAGGATAGGTTAGAGGATAGGATAGGATAGGATAGAGGAAAGGATAGGATAGAGGATAGGATAGGATAGAGCATAGGATAGGATAGAGGATAGGATAGGATAGAGGATAGAGGATAAGATAGGATAGAGGATAGGATAGGATAGAGGATAGTATAGGGTAGAGGATAGGATAGGATAGAGAATAGCATAGGATAGGATAGAGGATAGGATAAGGTAGAGGATAGGATAGGATAGAGGATAGGCTAGGATAGAGGATAGGATAGGATACAGGATAGGATAGGATAGAGGAGAGGATAGGATAGAGGATAGGATAGGATGGGATAGATGATAGGATATGGTATTGGATAGGATAGAGGATAGGATAGGATAAAGCATAGGATAGGATAGAGGATACGATAGGATAGAGGATAGGATAGGATAGAGGATAGGATAAGATAGAGGATAGGATAGAGGATAGGATAGGATAGAGGATAGGATAGGATAGAGGATAGTATAGGATAGGGGATAGGATAGGATAGAGAATAGGATAGGATAGGGGATAGGATAGGATAAAGCATAGGATAGGATAGAGGATAGGATAGGATAGAGGTTAGGATAGTATAGAGGATAGGATAGGATAGAGGATAGGATAGAGGATAGGATAGGATAGAGAGTAGGATAGGATAGAGGATAGGATAGGATAGAGGATAGGATAGGATGGAGGATAGGATAGGATAGAGGATAGGATAGGTTAGAGGATAGGATAGGATAGGATAGGATAGAGGAAAGGATAGGATAGAGGATAGGATAGGATAGAGGATAGGATAAGATAGAGGATAGGATAGAGGATAGGATAGGATAGAGGATAGGATAGGATAGAGGATAGGATAGGATAGAGGATAGGATAGGGTAGAGGATAGGATAGGATAGAGGATAGGATAGGATAGAGGATAGGGTAGGATAGAGTATAGGATAGGATAGAGGATAGGATAGGATAGAGGATAGGATAGGATAGAAGATAGGATAGGATAGAGGATAGGATAGGATAGAGGATAGGATAGGGTAGAGGATAGGATAGGATAGAGGATAGGATAGGATAGAGGATAGGATAGGATAGAGGATAGGATAGGATAGAGGATAGGATAGGATAGAGGATAGGATAGGATAGAGGATAGGATAAGATAGAGGATAGGATAGAGGATAGGATAGGATAGAGGATAGGATAGGATAGAGGATAGTATAGGATAGAGGATAGGATAGGATAGAGAATAGGCTAGGATAGGGGATAGGATAGGATAAAGCATAGGATAGGATAGAGGATAGGATAGGATAGAGGATAGGATAGGATAGAGTATAGGATAGGATAGAGGATAGGATAGGATAGAGGTTAGGATAGTATAGAGGATAGGATAGGATAGAGGATAGGATAGGATAGAGGATAGGATAGGATAGAGGATAGGATAGGGTAGAGGATAGGAGAGGATAGAGGATAGGATAGGATAGAGGACAGGATAGAGGATAGGATAGGATAGAGGATAGGATAGGATAGAGGATAGGATAGGATAGAGGATAGGATAGGATAGAGAATAGGATAGGATAGGGGATAGGATAGGATAAAGCATAGGATAGGATAGAGGATAGGATAGGATAGAGGATAGGATAGGATAGAGGATAGGATAGGATAGAGGATAGGATAGGATAGAGGATAGGATAGGGTAAAGGATAGGATAGGATAGAGAATAGGATAGGATAGAGGATTGGATAGGATAGAGTGTAGGGTAGAATTTGGATAGGATACAGGATAGGATAGGATAGAGGATAGGATAGGATAGAGGATAGGATAGGATAGAGGATAGGATAGGATAGGATAGAGGATAGGATAGGATGGAGGATAGGATAGGATAGAGGATAGGATAGGATAGAGGATAGGATAGGATAGGATAGAGGAAAGGATAGGATAGAGGATAGGATAGGATAGAGCATAGGATAGGATAGAGGATAGGATAGGATAGAGGATAGAGGATAAGATAGGATAGAGGATAGGATAGGATAGAGGATAGGATAGGGTAGAGGATAGGATAGGATAGAGAATAGGATAGGATAGAGGATAGGATAGGATAGAGGATAGGATAGGATAGAGGATAGGATAGGGTAGAGGATAGGATAGGATAGAGAATAGGATAGGATAAGGGATTGGATAGGATAGAGGGTAGGGTAGAATTTGGATAGGATACAGGATAGCATAGGATAGTGCATAGGATAGGATAGAGGATAGGATAGGATAGAGGATAGGATAGGATAGAGGATAGGATAGGATAGAGGTTAGGATAGTATAGAGGATAGGATAGGATAGAGGATAGGATATTATAGAGGATAGGATAGGATAGAGGGTAGGATAGGATAGAGGATAGGATAGGATAGAAGATAGGATAGGATAGAAGATAGAGGAGAGGATAGGATAGATGATAGGATAGGATAGAGGATAGGATAGGATAGAGGATAGGATAGGATAGATGGTAGGGTAGCATTTGGATAGGATACAGGATAGCATAGGATAGAGTACAGGATAGGATAGAGAATGGGATAGGATAGAGGATATTATAGGGTAGAGGATAGGATAGGATAGAAGATAGGATAGGATAGAGGATAGGATAGGATAGAGGATAGGATAGGATAGGATAGGATAGATAGAGGATAGGATAGGATAGGATAGAGGATAGGATAGGATAGAGGATTGGATAGGATAGAGGGTATGGTAGAATTTGGATAGGATACAGGATAGCATAGGATAAAGCATAGGATAGGATAGAGGGTTAGGATAGGATAGAGGATAGGATAGGATAGAGGATAGGATAGGATAGAGGATAGGATAGGATAGAGGATAGGATAGGATAGAGGAGAGGATAGGATAGAGGATAGGATACGATAGAGGATAGGATAGGATAGAGGATAGGATAGGGTAGAGGATAACATAGGATAGAGAATAGGATAGGATAGAGGATAGGATAGGATAGAGGATAGGATAGGATAGAGATAGGATAGGATAGAGGATAGGATAGGATAGAGGATAGGATAGGATAGAGGAGAGGATAGTATAGAGGATAGGATAGGATAGAGGATAGGATAGGATAGAGGATAGGATAGGATAGAGGATTGGATAGGATAGAGGATAGGATAGAATAGAGGATAGGGTAGTGTAGAGGATAGGATAGAGGATAGGATAGGACAGAGGGTAGGGTAGAATTTGGATAGGATACAGGATAGCATAGGATAGAGTACAGGATAGGATAGAGAATAGGATAGGAAAGAGGATATTATAGGGTAGAGGATAGGATAGGATAGAGGATAGGATAGGATAGAGGATAGGATAGGATAGAGGATAGGATAGGGTAGAGGATAGGATAGGATAGAGAATAGGATAGGATAGAGGATTGGATAGGATAGAGTGTAGGGTAGAATTTGGATAGGATACAGGATAGGATAGGGTAGAGGATAGGATAGGATAGAGGATAGGATAGGATAGAGGATAGGATAGGATAGGATAGAGGATAGGATAGGATGGAGGATAGGATAGGATAGAGGATAGGATTAGGGTAGAGGATAGGATAGGATAGAGGATAGGATAGGATAGAGGATAGGATACGATAGAGGATAGGATAGGATAGAGGATAGGATAGGGTAGAGGATAACATAGGATAGAGAATAGGATAGGATAGAGGATAGGATAGGATAGAGGATAGGATAGGATAGAGCATAGGATAGGATAGAGGATAGGATAGGATAGAGGATAGAGGATAGGATAGGATAGAGGATAGGATAGGATAGAGGATAGGATAGGGTAGAGGATAGGATAGGATAGAGAATAGGATAGGATAGGATAGAGGATAGGATAAGGTAGAGGATAGGATAGGATAGAGGATAGGCTAGGATAGAGGATAGGATAGGATAGAGGATAGGATAGGATAGAGGAGAGGATAGGATAGAGGATAGGATAGGATAGAGGATAGGATAGGACAGAGGATAGGATAGAGGATAGGATAGGACAGAGGATAGGATAGGATAGAGGATTGGATAGGATAGAGGATAGGATAGGATAGGATAGGATAGAGGATAGGATAGGATAGAGGGTAGGGTAGAATTTGGATAGGATACAGGACAGCATAGGATAGAGTACAGGATAGGATAGAGAATAGGATAGGATAGAGGATATTATAGGGTAGAGGATAGGATAGGATAGAGGATAGGATATGATAGAGGATAGGATAGGATAGAGAATAGGATAGGATAGAGGATAGGATAGGGTAGAGGATAGGATAGGATAGAGGATAGGATAGGATAGAGGATAGGATACGATAGAGGATAGGATAGGATAGAGGATAGGATAGGGTAGAGGATAACATAGGATAGAGAATAGGATAGGATAGAGGATAGGATAGGATAGAGGATAGGATAGGATAGAGGATAGGATAGGATAGAGGATAGGATAGGATAGAGGATTGGATAGGATAGAGGATATTATAGGATAGAGGATAGGATAGTGTAGAGGATAGGATAGAGGATAGGATAGGACAGAGGGTAGGGTAGAATTTGGATAGGACACAGGATAGCATAGGATAGAGTACAGGATAGGATAGAGAATAGGATAGGAAAGAGGATATTATAGGGTAGAGGATAGGATAGGATAGAGGATAGGATAGGATAGAGGATAGGATAGGATAGAGGATAGGATAGGATAGAGGATAGGATAGGGTAAAGGATAGGATAGGATAGAGAATAGGATAGGATAGAGGATTGGATAGGATAGAGTGTAGGGTAGAATTTGGATAGGATACAGGATAGGATAGGATAGAGGATAGGATAGGATAGAGGATAGGATAGGATAGAGGATAGGATAGGATAGGATAGAGGATAGGATAGGATGGAGGATAGGATAGGATAGAGGATAGGATAGGATAGAGGATAGGATAGGATAGGATAGAGGAAAGGATAGGATAGAGGATAGGATAGGATAGAGCATAGGATAGGATAGAGGATAGGATAGGATAGAGGATAGAGGATAAGATAGGATAGAGGATAGGATAGGATAGAGGATAGGATAGGGTAGAGGATAGGATAGGATAGAGAATAGGATAGGATAGAGGATAGGATAGGATAGAGGATAGGATAGGATAGAGGATAGGATAGGGTAGAGGATAGGATAGGATAGAGAATAGGATAGGATAAGGGATTGGATAGGATAGAGGGTAGGGTAGAATTTGGATAGGATACAGGATAGCATAGGATAGTGCATAGGATAGGATAGAGGATAGGATAGGATAGAGGATAGGATAGGATAGAGGATAGGATAGGATAGAGGTTAGGATAGTATAGAGGATAGGATAGGATAGAGGATAGGATATTATAGAGGATAGGATAGGATAGAGGGTAGGATAGGATAGAGGATAGGATAGGATAGAAGATAGGATAGGATAGAAGATAGGATAGGATAGAGGAGAGGATAGGATAGATGATAGGATAGGATAGAGGATAGGATAGGATAGAGGATAGGATAGGATAGATGGTAGGGTAGCATTTGGATAGGATACAGGATAGCATAGGATAGAGTACAGGATAGGATAGAGAGTGGGATAGGATAGAGGATATTATAGGGTAGAGGATAGGATAGGATAGAAGATAGGATAGGATAGAGGATAGGATAGGATAGAGGATAGGATAGGATAGGATAGGATAGGATAGAGGATAGGATAGGATAGGATAGAGGATAGGATAGGATAGAGGATTGGATAGGATAGAGGGTATGGTAGAATTTGGATAGGATACAGGATAGCATAGGATAAAGCATAGGATAGGATAGAGGTTAGGATAGGATAGAGGATAGGATAGGATAGAGGATAGGATAGGATAGAGGATAGGATAGGATAGAGGATAGGATAGGATAGAGGAGAGGATAGGATAGATGATAGGATAGGATAGAGGATAGGATAGGATAGAGGATAGGATAGGGTAGAGGATAGGATAGGATAGAGGATAGGATATGATAGAGGATTGGATAGGATAGAGGATAGGATAGGATTGGATAGGATAGGATAGAGGATAGGATAGGATAGAGAATAGGATATGATAGAGGATAGGATAGGATAGAGGATAGGATAAGATAGAGGATAGGATAGGCTAGAGGATAGGATAGGATAGAGGATAGGATAGGATAGGATAGGATAGGATAGAGGATAGGATAGGAAAGAGGATAGGATAGGAAAGAGGATAGGATAGAAGATAGGATAGGATAGAGGATAGGATAGGATAGAGGATAGGATAGGGTAGAGGATAGGATAGGATAGAGGATAGGATAGGATAGAGGATAGGATAGGATAGAGGATAGGATAGGATAGAGGATAGGATAGGATGGAGGATAGGATAGGATAGAGGATAGGATAGGATAGAGGATAGGATAGCATAGAGGAAAGGATAGCATAGAGGATAGGATAGGATAGAGCATAGGATAGGATAGAGGATAGGATAGGATAGAGGATAGAGGATAGGATAGGATAGAGGATAGGATAGGGTAGAGGATAGGATAGGATAGAGAATAGGATAGGATAGGATAGAGGATAGGATAAGGTAGAGGATAGGATAGCATAGAGGAAAGGATAGCATAGAGGAGAGGATAGGATAGAGGATAGGATAGGATAGAGGATAGGATAGGACAGAGGATAGGATAGGACAGAGGATAGGATAGGATAGAGGATTGGATAGGATAGAGGATAGGATAGGATAGGATAGGATAGAGGATAGGATAGGATAGAGGGTAGGGTAGAATTTGGATAGGATACAGGACAGCATAGGATAGAGTACAGGATAGGACAGAGAATAGGATAGGATAGAGGATATTATAGGGTAGAGGATAGGATAGGATAGAGGATAGGATATGATAGAGGATAGGATAGGATAGAGAATAGGATAGGATAGAGGATAGGGTAGGATATAGGATAGTATAGGATAGAGGATAGGATAGGATAGAGGATAGGATAGGGTAGAGGATAGGATAGGATAGAGGATAGGATAGGATAGAGGATAGGATACTATAGAGGATAGGATAGGATAGAGGATAGGATAGGGTAGAGGATAACATAGGATAGAGAATAGGATAGGATAGAGGATAGGATAGGATAGAGGATAGGATAGGATAGAGGATAGGATAGGATAGAGGATAGGATAGGATAGAGGATAGGATAGGATAGAGGAGAGGATAGTATAGAGGATAGGATAGGATAGAGGATAGGATAGGATAGAGGATAGGATAGGATAGAGGATTGGATAGGATAGAGGATAGGATAGGATAGAGGATAGGGTAGTGTAGAGGATAGGATAGAGGATAGGATAGGACAGAGGGTAGGGTAGAATTTGGATAGGATACAGGATAGCATAGGATAGAGTTCAGGATAGGATAGAGAATAGGATAGGAAAGAGGATATTATAGGGTAGAGGATAGGATAGGATAGAGGATAGGATAGGATAGAGGATAGGATAGGGTAGAGGATAGGATAGGATAGAGAATAGGATAGGATAGAGGATTGGATAGGATAGAGTGTAGGGTAGAATTTGGATAGGATACAGGATAGGATAGGATAGAGGATAGGATAGGATAGAGGATAGGATAGGATAGAGGATAGGATAGGATAGGATGGAGGATAGGATAGGATAGAGGATAGGATAGGATAGAGGATAGGATAGGATAGGATAGAGGATAGGATAGGATAGGATAGGATAGAGGAAAGGATAGGATAGAGGATAGGATAGGATAGAGCATAGGATAGGATAGAGGATAGGATAGGATAGAGGATAGAGGATAAGATAGGATAGAGGATAGGATAGGATAGAGGATAGGATAGGGTAGAGGATAGGATAGGATAGAGAATAGGATAGGATAGGATAGAGGATAGGATAAGGTAGAGGATAGGATAGGATAGAGGATAGGCTAGGATAGAGTATAGGATAGGATAGAGGATAGGATAGGATAGAGGAGAGGATAGCATAGAGGATAGGATAGGATGGGATAGAGGATAGGATATGGTATTGGATAGGATAGAGGATAGGATAGGATAGAGGATAGGATATGATAGAGGATTGGATAGGATAGAGGATAGGATATGGTATTGGATAGGATAGAGGATAGGATAGAGGATAGGATAGGATAGAGGACAGGATAGAGGATAGGATAGGATAGAGGATAGGATAGGATAGAGGATAGGATAGGATAGAGGATAGGATAGGATAGAGAATAGGGTAGGATAGGGGATAGGATAGGATAAAGCATAGGATAGGATAGAGGATAGGATAGGATAGAGGATAGGATAGGATAGAGGATAGGATAGGATAGAGGATAGGATAGGATAGAGGTTAGGATAGTATAGAGGATAGGATAGGATAGAGGATAGGATAGGATAGAGGATAGGATAGGATAGAGGATAGGATAGGATAGAGGATAGGATAGGATAGAGAATAGGATAGGATAGAGGATAGGATAGGATAGAGGATAGGATAAGATAGAGGATAGGATAGGATAGAGGATAGTATAGGATAGAGGATAGGATAGGATAGAGGATAGGATAGGATAGAGGATAGGATAGGATAGAGGAGAGGATAGGATAGAGGATAGGATAGGATAGATGATAGGATAGGATAGAGGATAGGATAGGATAGAGGATAGGATAGGATAGAGGATAGGATAGGATAGAGGATAGGATAGGATAGAGGATAGGATAGGATAGAGGATAGGATAGGATAGAGGATAGGATAGGATAGGATAGGATAGAGGATAGGATAGGATAGGATAGAGGATTGGATAGGATAGAGGGTAGGGTAGAATTTGGATAGGATACAGGATAGCATAGGATAAAGCATAGGATAGGATAGAGGATAGGATAGGATAGAGGATAGGATAGGATAGAGGATAGGATAGGATAGGATAGGATAGGATAGGATAGAGGATAGGATAGGATAGAGAATAGGATATGATAGAGGATAGGATATGATAGAGGATTGGATAGGATAGAGGATAGGATAGGATAGGATAGGATAGGATAGAGGATAGGATAGGAAAGAGGATAGGATAGAAGATAGGATAGGATAGAGGATAGGATAGGATAGAGGATAGGATAGGGTAGAGGATAGGATAGGATAGAGGATAGGATAGGATAGAGGATAGGATAGGATAGAGGATAGGATAGGATAGGATAGGATAGGATAGAGGATAGGATAGGATAGGATAGAGGATAGGATAGGATAGAGGATTGGATAGGATAGAGGGTAGGGTAGAATTTGGATAGGATACAGGATAGCATAGGATAAAGCATAGGATAGGATAGAGGATAGGATAGGATAGAGGATAGGATAGGATAGAGGATAGGATAGGATAGAGGATAGGATAGGATAGAGGATAGGATAGGATAGAGGAGAGGATAGGATAGATGATAGGATAGGATAGAGGATAGGATAGGATAGAGGATAGGATATGATAGAGGATTGGATAGGATAGAGGATAGGATAGGATAGGATAGGATAGGATAGAGGATAGGATAGGATAGAGAATAGGATATGATAGAGGATAGGATAGGATAGAGGATAGGATAAGATAGAGGATAGGATAGGATAGAGGGTATTGTAGAATTTGGATAGGATACAGGATAGCATAGGATAGAGTACAGGATAGGATAGAGAATGGGATAGGATAGAGGATATTATAGGGTAGAGGATAGGATAGGATAGAAGATAGGATAGGATAGAGGATAGGATAGGATAGAGGATGGGATAGGATAGAGGATAGGATAGGGTAGAGGATAGGGTAGAGGATAGGATAGGATAGAGGATAGGATAGGATAGAGGATAGGATAGGATAGGATAGAGGATAGGATAGTGGATAGGATAGGATAGAGGATATGATATGATAGAGGATAGGAAAGAGGATAGGATATAATACAGAACAGGATAGGATTGAGTATAGGATGGGATAGAGGATAGGATAGGATAGAGGATAGGATAGGATAGAGGATAGGATAGGATAGATGATAGGATAGGATAGAGGATAGGATAGGATAGAGGATAGGATAAGATAGAGGATAGGATAGGATAGAGGATAGGATAGGATAGAGGATAGTATAGGATAGAGGATAGGATAGCATAGAGAATAGGATAGGATAGGGGATAGGATAGGATAAAGCATAGGATAGGATAGAGGATAGGATAGGATAGAGGATAGGATAGGATAGAGGATAGGATAGGATAGAGGATAGGATAGGATAGAGGATAGGATAGGATAGAGGATAGGATAGGATAGAGGATAGGATAGGATAGAGGTTAGGATAGTATAGAGGATAGGATAGGATAGAGGATAGGATAGGATAGAGGATAGTATAGGATAGAGGATAGGATAGGATAGAGGATAGGATAGGATAGAGAATAGGATAGGATAGAGGATAGGATAGGATAGAGGATAGGATAAGATAGAGGATAGGATAGGATAGAGGATAGTATAGGATAGAGGATAGGATAGGATAGAGGATAGGATAGGATAGAGGATAGGATAGGATAGAGGATAGGATAGGATATGATAGGATAGAGGATAGGATAGGATAGGATAGAGGATTGGATAGGATAGAGGGTAGGGTAGAATTTGGATAGGATACAGGATAGCATAGGATAAAGCATAGGATAGGATAGAGGATAGGATAGGATAGAGGATAGGATAGGATAGAGGATAGGATAGGATAGGATAGGATAGGATAGAGGATAGGATAGGATAGAGAATAGGATATGATAGAGGATAGGATATGATAGAGGATTGGATAGGATAGAGGATAGGATAGGATAGGATAGGATAGGATAGAGGATAGGATAGGAAAGAGGATAGGATAGAAGATAGGATAGGATAGAGGATAGGATAGGATAGAGGATAGGATAGGGTAGAGGATAGGATAGGATAGAGGATAGGATAGGATAGAGGATAGGATAGGATAGAGGATAGGATAGGATAGGATAGGATAGGATAGAGGATAGGATAGGATAGGATAGAGGATAGGATAGGATAGAGGATTGGATAGGATAGAGGGTAGGGTAGAATTTGGATAGGATACAGGATAGCATAGGATAAAGCATAGGATAGGATAGAGGATAGGATAGGATAGAGGATAGGATAGGATAGAGGATAGGATAGGATAGAGGAGAGGATAGGATAGATGATAGGATAGGATAGAGGATAGGATAGGATAGAGGATAGGATAGGATAAAGCATAGGATAGGATAGAGGATAGGATAGGATAGAGGATAGGATAGGATAGAGGATAGGATAGGATAGAGGATAGGATAGGATAGAGGTTAGGATAGTATAGAGGATAGGATAGGATAGAGGATAGGATAGGATAGAGGATAGGATAGGATAGAGGATAGGATAGGATAGAGGATAGGATAGGATAGAGGAGAGGATAGGATAGATGATAGGATAGGATAGAGGATAGGATAGGATAGAAGATAGGATATGATAGAGGATTGGATAGGATAGAGGATAGGATATGGTATTGGATAGGATAGAGGATAGGATAGGATAGAGGATAGGATAGGATAGAGGACAGGATAGAGGATAGGATAGGATAGAGGATAGGATAGGATAGAGGATAGGATAGGATAGAGGATAGGATAGGATAGAGAATAGGATAGGATAGGGGATAGGATAGGATAAAGCATAGGATAGGATAGAGGATAGGATAGGATAGAGGATAGGATAGGATAGAGGATAGGATAGGATAGAGGATAGGATAGGATAGAGGATAGGATAGGATAGAGGTTAGGATAGTATAGAGGATAGGATAGGATAGAGGATAGGATAGGATAGAGGATAGGATAGGATAGAGGATAGGATAGGATAGAGGATAGGATAGGATAGAGAATAGGATAGGATAGAGGATAGGATAGGATAGAGGATAGGATAAGATAGAGGATAGGATAGGATAGAGGATAGTATAGGATAGAGGATAGGATAGGATAGAGGATAGGATAGGATAGGATAGAGGATTGGATAGGATAGAGGGTAGGGTAGAATTTGGATAGGATACAGGATAGCATAGGATAAAGCATAGGATAGGATAGAGGATAGGATAGGATAGAGGATAGGATAGGATAGAGGATAGGATAGGATAGGATAGGATAGGATAGAGGATAGGATAGGATAGAGAATAGGATATGATAGAGGATAGGATATGATAGAGGATTGGATAGGATAGAGGATAGGATAGGATAGGATAGGATAGGATAGAGGATAGGATAGGAAAGAGGATAGGATAGAAGATAGGATAGGATAGAGGATAGGATAGGATAGAGGATAGGATAGGGTAGAGGATAGGATAGGATAGAGGATAGGATAGGATAGAGGATAGGATAGGATAGAGGATAGGATAGGATAGGATAGGATAGGATAGAGGATAGGATAGGATAGGATAGAGGATAGGATAGGATAGAGGATTGGATAGGATAGAGGGTAGGGTAGAATTTGGATAGGATACAGGATAGCATAGGATAAAGCATAGGATAGGATAGAGGATAGGATAGGATAGAGGATAGGATAGGATAGAGGATAGGATAGGATAGAGGAGAGGATAGGATAGATGATAGGATAGGATAGAGGATAGGATAGGATAGAGGATAGGATATGATAGAGGATTGGATAGGATAGAGGATAGGATAGGATAGGATAGGATAGGATAGAGGATAGGATAGGATAGAGAATAGGATATTATAGAGGATAGGATAGGATAGAGGATAGGATAAGATAGAGGATAGGATAGGATAGAGGGTATTGTAGAATTTGGATAGGATACAGGATAGCATAGGATAGAGTACAGGATAGGATAGAGAATGGGATAGGATAGAGGATATTATAGGGTAGAGGATAGGATAGGATAGAAGATAGGATAGGATAGAGGATAGGATAGGATAGAGGAGAGGATAGGATAGATGATAGGATAGGATAGAGGATAGGATATGATAGAGGATTGGATAGGATAGAGGATAGGATAGGATAGGATAGGATAGGATAGAGGATAGGATAGGATAGAGAATAGGATATGATAGAGGATAGGATAGGATAGAGGATAGGATAAGATAGAGGATAGGATAGGATAGAGGGTATTGTAGAATTTGGATAGGATACAGGATAGCATAGGATAGAGTACAGGATAGGATAGAGAATGGGATAGGATAGAGGATATTATAGGGTAGAGGATAGGATAGGATAGAAGATAGGATAGGATAGAGGATAGGATAGGATAGAGGATGGGATAGGATAGAGGATAGGATAGGGTAGAGGATAGGGTAGAGGATAGGATAGGATAGAGGATAGGATAGGATAGAGGATAGGATAGGATAGGATAGAGGATAGGATAGTGGATAGGATAGGATAGAGGATATGATATGATAGAGGATAGGAAAGAGGATAGGATATAATACAGAATAGGATAGGATTGAGTATAGGATGGGATAGAGGATAGGATAGGATAGAGGATAGGATAGGATAGAGGATAGGATAGGATAGATGATAGGATAGGATAGAGGATAGGATAGGATAGAGGATAGGATAAGATAGAGGATAGGATAGGATAGAGGATAGGATAGGATAGAGGATAGTATAGGATAGAGGATAGGATAGCATAGAGAATAGGATAGGATAGGGGATAGGATAGGATAAAGCATAGGATAGGATAGAGGATAGGATAGGATAGAGGATAGGATAGGATAGAGGATAGGATAGGATAGAGGATAGGATAGGATAGAGGATAGGATAGGATAGAGGATAGGATAGGATAGAGGTTAGGATAGTATAGAGGATAGGATAGGATAGAGGATAGGATAGGATAGAGGATAGGATAGGATAAAGCATAGGATAGGATAGAGGATAGGATAGGACAGAGGGTAGGGTAGAATTTGGATAGGATACAGGATGGCATAGGATAGAGCATAGGATAGGATAGAGGATAGGATAGGATAGAGGATAGGATAGGATAGAGGATAGGATAGGATAGAGGATAGGATAGGATAGAGGATAGGATAGGATAGAGGTTAGGATAGTATAGAGGATAGGATAGGATAGAGGATAGGATATTATAGAGGATAGGATAGGATAGAGGGTAGGATAGGATAGAGGATAGGATAGGATAGAGGGTAGGATAGGATAGAAGATAGGATAGGATAGAGGAGAGGATAGGATAGATGATAGGATAGGATAGAGGATAGGATAGGATAGAGGATAGGATAGGATAGATGGTAGGGTAGAATTTGGATAGGATACAGGATAGCATAGGATAGAGTACAGGATTGGATAGAGAATGGGATAGGATAGAGGATATTATAGGGTAGAGGATAGGATAGGATAGAAGATAGGATAGGATAGAGGATAGGATAGGATAGAGGATAGGATAGGGTAGAGGATAGGATAGGATAGAGGATAGGATAGGACAGAGGATAGGATAGGATAGAGGATAGGATAGGATAGAGGATAGGATAGGATAGGATAGGATAGAGGATAGGATAGGATAGGATAGAGGATAGGATAGGATAGAGGATTGGATAGGATAGAGGGTAGGGTAGAATTTGGATAGGATACAGGATAGCATAGGATAAAGCATAGGATAGGATAGAGGTTAGGATAGGGTAGAGGATAGGATAGGATAGAGGATAGGATAGGATAGAGGATAGGATAGGATAGAGGAGAGGATAGGATAGAGGAGAGGATAGGATAGAGGATAGGATAGGATAGAGGATAGGATAGGATAGAGGATAGGATAGGGTAGAGGATAGGATAGGATAGAGAATAGGATAGGATAGAGGATTGGATAGGATAGAGGGTAGGGTAGAGTTTGGATAGGATACAGGATAGCATAGGATAGAGCATAGGATAGGATAGAGGATAGGATAGGATAGAGGATAGGATAGGATAGAGGATAGGATAGGATAGAGGTTAGGATAGTATAGAGGATAGGATAGGATAGAGGATAGGATATTATAGAGGATAGGATAGGATAGAGGGTAGGATAGGATAGAGGATAGGATAGGATAGAGGATAGGATAGGATAGAAGATAGGATAGGATAGAGGAGAGGATAGGATAGATGATAGGATAGGATAGAGGATAGGATAGGATAGAGGATAGGATAGGATAGATGGTAGGGTAGAATTTGGATAGGATACAGGATAGCATAGGATAGAGTACAGGATAGGATAGAGAATGGGATAGGATAGAGGATATTATAGGGTAGAGGATAGGATAGGATAGAAGATAGGATAGGATAGAGGATAGGATAGGATAGAGGATAGGATAGGATAGGATAGGATAGAGGATAGGATAGGATAGGATAGAGGATAGGATAGGATAGAGGATTGGATAGGATAGAGGGTATGGTAGAATTTGGATAGGATACAGGATAGCATAGGATAAAGCATAGGATAGGGTAGAGGTTAGGATAGGATAGAGGATAGGATAGGATAGAGGATAGGATAGGATAGAGGATAGGATAGGATAGAGGATAGGATAGGATAGAGGAGAGGATAGGATAGATGATAGGATAGGATAGAGGATAGGATAGGATAGAGGATAGGATAGGGTAGAGGATGGGATAGGATAGAGGATAGGATATGATAGAGGATTGGATAGGATAGAGGATAGGATAGGATAGGATAGGATAGGATAGAGGATAGGATAGGATAGAGAATAGGATATGATAGAGGATAGGATAGGATAGAGGATAGGATAAGATAGAGGATAGGATAGGCTAGAGGAT
This sequence comes from Halictus rubicundus, assembly GCF_050948215.1. Classification (NCBI taxonomy): domain Eukaryota; kingdom Metazoa; phylum Arthropoda; class Insecta; order Hymenoptera; family Halictidae; genus Halictus; species Halictus rubicundus. The sequence goes on along the minus strand of NW_027489056.1, from coordinate 32,934 downwards.
AGGATAGGATAGAGGATAGGATAGGATAGGATAGGATAGGATAGAGGATAGGATAGGAAAGAGGATAGGATAGGAAAGAGGATAGGATAGAAGATAGGATAGGATAGAGGAAAGGATAGGATAGAGGATAGGATAGGGTAGAGGATAGGATAGGATAGAGGATAGGATAGGATAGAGGATAGGATAGGATAGGATAGGATAGAGGATAGGATAGGGTAGAGGATAGGATAGGATAGAGAATAGGATAGGATAGAGGATAGGATAGGATAGAGGATAGGATAGGATAGAGGATTGGATAGGATAGAGGATAGGATAGGATAGAGGATTGGATAGGATAGAGGATAGGATAGGATAGAGGATCGGATAGGATAGAGGATAGGATAGGATAGAGGATAGGATAGGATAGAGGATAGGATAGGATAGGATAGGATAGGATAGAGGATAGGATAGGATAGATGATAGGATAGGATAGAGGATAGGATGGGATAGAGGATAGGATAGGATAGAGGATAGGATAGGATAGGATAGGATAGAGGACAGGATAGGGTAGAGGATAGGATAGGATAGAGAATAGGATAGGATAGAGGATAGGATAGGATAGAGGATAGGATAGGATAGAGGATAGGATAGGATAGGATAGGATAGAGGATAGGATAGAGGATAGGATAGGATAGAGGATAGGATAGGATAGAGGATAGGATAGGATAGAGGATAGGATAGGATAGAGGATAGGATAGGATAGAGGATAGGATAGGATAGAGGATAGGATAGGATAGAGGATAGGATAGAGGATAGGATAGGATAGACGATAGGATAGGATAGAGGATAGGATAGGATAGAGGATAGGATAGGATAGAGGATAGGATAGGATAGAGGATAGGATAGGATAGAGGATAGGATAGGATAGAGGATAGGACAGGATAGAGGATAGGATAGAGGATAGGATAGGATAGACGAGAGGATAGGATAGAGGATAGGATAGGGTAGAGGATAGGATAGGATAGAGGATATGATAGGATAGAGGATAAGATAGAGGATAGGATAGGATTGAGTATAGGATGGGATAGAGGATAGGATAGGGTATTGGATAGGATAGAGGATAGGATAGGATAGAGGAGAGGATAGGATAGAGGACAGGATAGGATAGAGAATGGGATAGGATAGAGGATATTATAGGGTAGAGGATAGGATAGGATAGAAGATAGGATAGGATAGAGGATAGGATAGGATAGAGGATAGGATAGGATAGGATAGGATAGAGGATAGGATAGGATAGGATAGAGGATAGGATAGGATAGAGGATTGGATAGGATAGAGGGTATGGTAGAATTTGGATAGGATACAGGATAGCATAGGATAAAGCATAGGATAGGGTAGAGGTTAGGATAGGATAGAGGATAGGATAGGATAGAGGATAGGATAGGATAGAGGATAGGATAGGATAGAGGATAGGATAGGATAGAGGAGAGGATAGGATAGATGATAGGATAGGATAGAGGATAGGATAGGATAGAGGATAGGATAGGGTAGAGGATGGGATAGGATAGAGGATAGGATATGATAGAGGATTGGATAGGATAGAGGATAGGATAGGATAGGATAGGATAGGATAGAGGATAGGATAGGATAGAGAATAGGATATGATAGAGGATAGGATAGGATAGAGGATAGGATAAGATAGAGGATAGGATAGGCTAGAGGATAGGATAGGATAGAGGATAGGATAGGATAGGATAGGATAGGATAGAGGATAGGATAGGAAAGAGGATAGGATAGGAAAGAGGATAGGATAGAAGATAGGATAGGATAGAGGAAAGGATAGGATAGAGGATAGGATAGGGTAGAGGATAGGATAGGATAGAGGATAGGATAGGATAGAGGATAGGATAGGATAGGATAGGATAGAGGATAGGATAGGGTAGAGGATAGGATAGGATAGAGAATAGGATAGGATAGAGGATAGGATAGGATAGAGGATAGGATAGGATAGAGGATTGGATAGGATAGAGGATAGGATAGGATAGAGGATTGGATAGGATAGAGGATAGGATAGGATAGAGGATCGGATAGGATAGAGGATAGGATAGGATAGAGGATAGGATAGGATAGAGGATAGGATAGGATAGGATAGGATAGGATAGAGGATAGGATAGGATAGATGATAGGATAGGATAGAGGATAGGATGGGATAGAGGATAGGATAGGATAGAGGATAGGATAGGATAGGATAGGATAGAGGACAGGATAGGGTAGAGGATAGGATAGGATAGAGAATAGGATAGGATAGAGGATAGGATAGGATAGAGGATAGGATAGGATAGAGGATAGGATAGGATAGGATAGGATAGAGGATAGGATAGAGGATAGGATAGGATAGAGGATAGGATAGGATAGAGGATAGGATAGGATAGAGGATAGGATAGGATAGAGGATAGGATAGGATAGAGGATAGGATAGGATAGAGGATAGGATAGGATAGAGGATAGGATAGAGGATAGGATAGGATAGACGATAGGATAGGATAGAGGATAGGATAGGATAGAGGATAGGATAGGATAGAGGATAGGATAGGATAGAGGATAGGATAGGATAGAGGATAGGATAGGATAGAGGATAGGACAGGATAGAGGATAGGATAGAGGATAGGATAGGATAGACGAGAGGATAGGATAGAGGATAGGATAGGGTAGAGGATAGGATAGGATAGAGGATATGATAGGATAGAGGATAAGATAGAGGATAGGATAGGATTGAGTATAGGATGGGATAGAGGATAGGATAGGGTATTGGATAGGATAGAGGATAGGATAGGATAGAGGAGAGGATAGGATAGAGGACAGGATAGGATATAGGATAGGATAGGATAGAGGATAGGATAGGATAGAGGATAGGATAGGATAGATGATTGGATAGGATAGAGGATAGGATAGGATAGGATAGGATAGAGGATAGAGGATAGGATAGAGGATAGGATAGGATAGAGGATAGGATAGGATAGAGGATAGGATAGGATAGAGGATAGGATAGGATAGAGGATAGGATAGGATAGAGGATAGGATAGGATAGAGGATAGGATAGGATAGAGGATAGGATAGGATAGAGGATAGGATAGGATAGAGGATAGGATAGGATAGAGGATAGGATAGGATAGAGGATAGGATAGGATAGAGGATAGGATAGGATAGAGGATAGGATAGGATAGAGGATAGGATAGGATAGAGGATAGGATAGGATAGAGGATACGATAGGATAGGATAGGATAGAGGATAGGATAGGATAGAGGATAGGATAGGGTAGAGGATAGGATAGGATAGAGGATAGGATAGGATAGAGGATAGGATAGGATAGATGATAGGATAGGGTAGAGGATAGGATAGGATAGAGGATAAGATAGGATAGAGGATAAGATAGAGGATAGGATATTATAGAGGATAGGATAGAGGATAGGATAGGATTGAGTATAGGATGGGATAGAGGATAGGATAGGGTATTGGATAGGATAGATGATATGATAGGATAGAGGAGAGGATAGGATAGAGGACAGGATAGGATAGAGGATAGGATAGGATAGAGGATAGGATAGGATAGGATAGGATAGAGGATAGGATAGGATAGATGATAGGATAGGGTAGAGGATAGGATAGGATAGAGGATATGATAGGATAGGATAGGATAGGATAGGATAGGATAGAGGATAGGATAGGATAGGATAGGATACGATAGAGGATAGGATAGGATAGAGGATAGGATAGGATAGAGGATAGGATAGGATAGGATAGGATAGGATAGGATAGGATAGAGGATAGGATAGGATAGAGGATAGGATAGGATAGAGGATAGGATAGAGGATAGGATAGAGGATAGGATAGGATAGACGATAGGATAGGATAGAGGATAGGATAGTATAGAGGATAGGATAGGATAGAGGATAGGATAGGATAGAGGATAGGATAGGATAGGGGATAGGATAGGATAGAGGATAGGATAGGATAGAGGATAGGATAGGATAGAGGATAGGATAGAGGATAGGATAGGATAGACGAGAGGATAGGATAGAGGATAGGATAGGGTAGAGGATAGGATAGGATAGAGGATAGGATAGGATAGAGGATAGGATAGGATAGAGGTTAGGATAGTATAGAGGATAGGATAGGATAGAGGATAGGATATTATAGAGGATAGGATAGGATAGAGGGTAGGATAGGATAGAGGATAGGATAGGATAGAGGATAGGATAGGATAGAAGATAGGATAGGATAGAGGAGAGGATAGGATAGATGATAGGATAGGATAGAGGATAGGATAGGATAGAGGATAGGATAGGATAGATGGTAGGGTAGAATTTGGATAGGATACAGGATAGCATAGGATAGAGTACAGGATAGGATAGAGAATGGGATAGGATAGAGGATATTATAGGGTAGAGGATAGGATAGGATAGAAGATAGGATAGGATAGAGGATAGGATAGGATAGAGGATAGGATAGGATAGGATAGGATAGAGGATAGGATAGGATAGGATAGAGGATAGGATAGAATAGAGGATTGGATAGGATAGAGGGTATGGTAGAATTTGGATAGGATACAGGATAGCATAGGATAGAGTACAGGATAGGATAGAGAATAGGATAGGAAGGAGGATATTATAGGGTAGAGGATAGGATAGGATAGAGGATAGGATAGGATAGAGGATAGGATAGGATAGAGGATAGGATAGGATAGAGGATAGGATAGGGTAGAGGATAGGATAGGATAGGATAGAGGATAGGATAGAGGATAGGATAGGATAGAGGATAGGATAGGATAGAGGATAGGATAGGATAGAGGATAGGATAGGATAGAGGATAGGATAGGATAGAGGATAGGATAGGATAGAGGATAGGATAGGATAGAGGATAGGATAGAGGATAGGATAGGATAGACGATAGGATAGGATAGAGGATAGGATAGGATAGAGGATAGGATAGGATAGAGGATAGGATAGGATAGAGGATAGGATAGGATAGAGGATAGGATAGGATAGAGGATAGGACAGGATAGAGGATAGGATAGAGGATAGGATAGGATAGACGAGAGGATAGGATAGAGGATAGGATAGGGTAGAGGATAGGATAGGATAGAGGATATGATAGGATAGAGGATAAGATAGAGGATAGGATAGGATTGAGTATAGGATGGGATAGAGGATAGGATAGGGTATTGGATAGGATAGAGGATAGGATAGGATAGAGGAGAGGATAGGATAGAGGACAGGATAGGATATAGGATAGGATAGGATAGAGGATAGGATAGGATAGAGGATAGGATAGGATAGATGATTGGATAGGATAGAGGATAGGATAGGATAGGATAGGATAGAGGATAGAGGATAGGATAGAGGATAGGATAGGATAGAGGATAGGATAGGATAGAGGATAGGATAGGATAGAGGATAGGATAGGATAGAGGATAGGATAGGATAGAGGATAGGATAGGATAGAGGATAGGATAGGATAGAGGATAGGATAGGATAGAGGATAGGATAGGATAGAGGATAGGATAGGATAGAGGATAGGATAGGATAGAGGATAGGATAGGATACAGGATAGGATAGGATAGAGGATAGGATAGGATAGAGGATAGGATAGGATAGAGGATAGGATAGGATAGAGGATAGGATAGGATAGAGGATAGGATAGGATAGAGGATACGATAGGATAGGATAGGATAGAGGATAGGATAGGATAGAGGATAGGATAGGGTAGAGGATAGGATAGGATAGAGGATAGGATAGGATAGAGGATAGGATAGGATAGATGATAGGATAGGGTAGAGGATAGGATAGGATAGAGGATAAGATAGGATAGAGGATAAGATAGAGGATAGGATATTATAGAGGATAGGATAGAGGATAGGATAGGATTGAGTATAGGATGGGATAGAGGATAGGATAGGGTATTGGATAGGATAGATGATATGATAGGATAGAGGAGAGGATAGGATAGAGGACAGGATAGGATAGAGGATAGGATAGGATAGAGGATAGGATAGGATAGGATAGGATAGAGGATAGGATAGGATAGATGATAGGATAGGGTAGAGGATAGGATAGGATAGAGGATATGATAGGATAGGATAGGATAGGATAGGATAGGATAGAGGATAGGATAGGATAGGATAGGATACGATAGAGGATAGGATAGGATAGAGGATAGGATAGGATAGAGGATAGGATAGGATAGGATAGGATAGGATAGGATAGGATAGAGGATAGGATAGGATAGAGGATAGGATAGGATAGAGGATAGGATAGAGGATAGGATAGAGGATAGGATAGGATAGACGATAGGATAGGATAGAGGATAGGATAGGATAGAGGATAGGATAGGATAGAGGATAGGATAGGATAGAGGATAGGATAGGATAGGGGATAGGATAGGATAGAGGATAGGATAGGATAGAGGATAGGATAGGATAGAGGATAGGATAGAGGATAGGATAGGATAGACGAGAGGATAGGATAGAGGATAGGATAGGGTAGAGGATAGGATAGGATAGAGGATAGGATAGGATAGAGGATAGGATAGGATAGAGGTTAGGATAGTATAGAGGATAGGATAGGATAGAGGATAGGATATTATAGAGGATAGGATAGGATAGAGGGTAGGATAGGATAGAGGATAGGATAGGATAGAGGATAGGATAGGATAGAAGATAGGATAGGATAGAGGAGAGGATAGGATAGATGATAGGATAGGATAGAGGATAGGATAGGATAGAGGATAGGATAGGATAGATGGTAGGGTAGAATTTGGATAGGATACAGGATAGCATAGGATAGAGTACAGGATAGGATAGAGAATAGGATAGGAAGGAGGATATTATAGGGTAGAGGATAGGATAGGATAGAGGATAGGATAGGATAGAGGATAGGATAGGATAGAGGTTAGGATAGTATAGAGGATAGGATAGGATAGAGGATAGGATATTATAGAGGATAGGATAGGATAGAGGGTAGGATAGGATAGAGGATAGGATAGGATAGAGGATAGGATAGGATAGAAGATAGGATAGGATAGAGGAGAGGATAGGATAGATGATAGGATAGGATAGAGGATAGGATAGGATAGAGGATAGGATAGGATAGATGGTAGGGTAGAATTTGGATAGGATACAGGATAGCATAGGATAGAGTACAGGATAGGATAGAGAATGGGATAGGATAGAGGATATTATAGGGTAGAGGATAGGATAGGATAGAAGATAGGATAGGATAGAGGATAGGATAGGATAGAGGATAGGATAGGATAGGATAGGATAGAGGATAGGATAGGATAGGATAGAGGATAGGATAGAATAGAGGATTGGATAGGATAGAGGGTATGGTAGAATTTGGATAGGATACAGGATAGCATAGGATAGAGTACAGGATAGGATAGAGAATAGGATAGGAAGGAGGATATTATAGGGTAGAGGATAGGATAGGATAGAGGATAGGATAGGATAGAGGATAGGATAGGATAGAGGATAGGATAGGATAGAGGATAGGATAGGGTAGAGGATAGGATAGGATAGAGAATAGGATAGGATAGAGGATTGGATAGGATAGAGTGTAGGGTGGAATTTGGATAGGATACAGGATAGGATAGGATAGAGGAGAGGATAGGATAGAGGATAGGATAGGATAGAGGATAGGATAGGATAGGATAGGATAGGATAGAGGATAGGATAGGATAGAGAATAGGATATGATAGAGGATAGGATAGGATAGAGGATAGGATAAGATAGAGGATAGGATAGGCTAGAGGATAGGATAGGATAGAGGATAGGATAGGATAGGATAGGATAGGATAGAGGATAGGATAGGAAAGAGGATAGGATAGGAAAGAGGATAGGATAGAAGATAGGATAGGATAGAGGATAGGATAGGATAGAGGATAGGATAGGGTAGAGGATAGGATAGGATAGAGGATAGGATAGGATAGAGGATAGGATAGGATAGAGGATAGGATAGGATAGAGGATAGGATAGGATGGAGGATAGGATAGGATAGAGGATAGGATAGGATAGAGGATAGGATAGGATAGAGGAAAGGATAGGATAGAGGATAGGATAGGATAGAGCATAGGATAGGATAGAGGATAGGATAGGATAGAGGATAGAGGATAGGATAGGATAGAGGATAGGATAGGATAGAGGATAGGATAGGGTAGAGGATAGGATAGGATAGAGAATAGGATAGGATAGGATAGAGGATAGGATAAGGTAGAGGATAGGATAGGATAGAGGATAGGCTAGGATAGAGGATAAGATAGGATAGAGGATAGGATAGGATAGAGGAGAGGATAGGATAGAGGATAGGATAGGATAGAGGATAGGATAGGACAGAGGATAGGATAGAGGATAGGATAGGACAGAGGATAGGATAGGATAGAGGATTGGATAGGATAGAGGATAGGATAGGATAGGATAGGATAGGATAGGATAGAGGGTAGGGTAGAATTTGGATAGGATACAGGACAGCATAGGATAGAGTACAGGATAAGATAGAGAATAGGATAGGATAGAGGATATTATAGGGTAGAGGATAGGATAGGATAGAGGATAGGATATGATAGAGGATAGGATAGGATAGAGAATAGGATAGGATAGAGGATAGGGTAGGATATAGGATAGTATAGGATAGAGGATAGGATAGGATAGAGGATAGGATAGTGTAGAGGATAGGATAGGATAGAGGATAGGATAGGATAGAGGATAGGATACGATAGAGGATAGGATAGGATAGAGGATAGGATAGGGTAGAGGATAACATAGGATAGAGAATAGGATAGGATAGAGGATAGGATAGGATAGAGGATAGGATAGGATAGAGGATAGGATAGGATAGAGGATAGGATAGGATAGAGGAGAGGATAGTATAGAGGATAGGATAGGATAGAGGATAGGATAGGATAGAGGATAGGATAGGATAGAGGATTGGATAGGATAGAGGATAGGATAGGATAGAGGATAGGATAGTGTAGAGGATAGGATAGAGGATAGGATAGGACAGAGGGTAGGGTAGAATTTGGATAGGACACAGGATAGCATAGGATAGAGTACAGGATAGGATAGAGAATAGGATAGGAAAGAGGATATTATAGGGTAGAGGATAGGATAGGATAGAGGATAGGATAGGATAGAGGATAGGATAGGATAGAGGATAGGATAGGATAGAGGATAGGATAGGATAGAGGATAGGATAGGATAGAGGATAGGATATGATAGAGGATTGGATAGGATAGAGGATAGGATAGGATAGGATAGGATAGGATAGGATAGAGGATAGGATAGGATAGAGAATAGGATATGATAGAGGATAGGATATGATAGAGGATTGGATAGGATAGAGGATAGGATAGGATAGGATAGGATAGGATAGAGGATAGGATAGGAAAGAGGATAGGATAGAAGATAGGATAGGATAGAGGATAGGATAGGATAGAGGATAGGATAGGGTAGAGGATAGGATAGGATAGAGGATAGGATAGGATAGAGGATAGGATAGGATAGAGGATAGGATAGGATAGAGGATTGGATAGGATAGAGTGTAGGGTGGAATTTGGATAGGATACAGGATAGGATAGGATAGAGGAGAGGATAGGATAGAGGATAGGATAGGATAGAGGATAGGATAGGATAGGATAGGATAGGATAGAGGGTAGGATAGGATAGAGAATAGGATATGATAGAGGATAGGATAGGATAGAGGATAGGATAAGATAGAGGATAGGATAGGCTAGAGGATAGGATAGGATAGAGGATAGGATAGGATAGGATAGGATAGGATAGAGGATAGGATAGGAAAGAGGATAGGATAGGAAAGAGGATAGGATAGAAGATAGGATAGGATAGAGGATAGGATAGGATAGAGGATAGGATAGGGTAGAGGATAGGATAGGATAGAGGATAGGATAGGATAGAGGATAGGATAGGATAGAGGATAGGATAGGATAGAGGATAGGATAGGATGGAGGATAGGATAGGATAGAGGATAGGATAGGATAGAGGATAGGATAGGATAGAGGAAAGGATAGGATAGAGGATAGGATAGGATAGAGGATAGGATAGGAAAGAGGATAGGATAGGATAGAGGATAGGATAAGATAGAGGATAGGATAGGCTAGAGGATAGGATAGGATAGAGGATAGGATAGGATAGGATAGGATAGGATAGAGGATAGGATAGGAAAGAGGATAGGATAGGAAAGAGGATAGGATAGAAGATAGGATAGGATAGAGGATAGGATAGGATAGAGGATAGGATAGGGTAGAGGATAGGATAGGATAGAGGATAGGATAGGATAGAGGATAGGATAGGATAGAGGATAGGATAGGATAGAGGATAGGATAGGATGGAGGATAGGATAGGATAGAGGATAGGATAGGATAGAGGATAGGATAGGATAGAGGAAAGGATAGGATAGAGGATAGGATAGGATAGAGCATAGGATAGGATAGAGGATAGGATAGGATAGAGGATAGAGGATAGGATAGGATAGAGGATAGGATAGGATAGAGGATAGGATAGGGTAGAGGATAGGATAGGATAGAGAATAGGATAGGATAGGATAGAGGATAGGATAAGGTAGAGGATAGGATAGGATAGAGGATAGGCTAGGATAGAGGATAAGATAGGATAGAGGATAGGATAGGATAGAGGAGAGGATAGGATAGAGGATAGGATAGGATAGAGGATAGGATAGGACAGAGGATAGGATAGAGGATAGGATAGGACAGAGGATAGGATAGGATAGAGGATTGGATAGGATAGAGGATAGGATAGGATAGGATAGGATAGGATAGGATAGAGGGTAGGGTAGAATTTGGATAGGATACAGGACAGCATAGGATAGAGTACAGGATAAGATAGAGAATAGGATAGGATAGAGGATATTATAGGGTAGAGGATAGGATAGGATAGAGGATAGGATATGATAGAGGATAGGATAGGATAGAGAATAGGATAGGATAGAGGATAGGGTAGGATATAGGATAGTATAGGATAGAGGATAGGATAGGATAGAGGATAGGATAGTGTAGAGGATAGGATAGGATAGAGGATAGGATAGGATAGAGGATAGGATACGATAGAGGATAGGATAGGATAGAGGATAGGATAGGGTAGAGGATAACATAGGATAGAGAATAGGATAGGATAGAGGATAGGATAGGATAGAGGATAGGATAGGATAGAGGATAGGATAGGATAGAGGATAGGATAGGATAGAGGAGAGGATAGTATAGAGGATAGGATAGGATAGAGGATAGGATAGGATAGAGGATAGGATAGGATAGAGGATTGGATAGGATAGAGGATAGGATAGGATAGAGGATAGGATAGTGTAGAGGATAGGATAGAGGATAGGATAGGACAGAGGGTAGGGTAGAATTTGGATAGGACACAGGATAGCATAGGATAGAGTACAGGATAGGATAGAGAATAGGATAGGAAAGAGGATATTATAGGGTAGAGGATAGGATAGGATAGAGGATAGGATAGGATAGAGGATAGGATAGGATAGAGGATAGGATAGGATAGAGGATAGGATAGGATAGAGGATAGGATATGATAGAGGATTGGATAGGATAGAGGATAGGATAGGATAGGATAGGATAGGATAGGATAGAGGATAGGATAGGATAGAGAATAGGATATGATAGAGGATAGGATATGATAGAGGATTGGATAGGATAGAGGATAGGATAGGATAGGATAGGATAGGATAGAGGATAGGATAGGAAAGAGGATAGGATAGAAGATAGGATAGGATAGAGGATAGGATAGGATAGAGGATAGGATAGGGTAGAGGATAGGATAGGATAGAGGATAGGATAGGATAGAGGATAGGATAGGATAGAGGATAGGATAGGATAGAGGATTGGATAGGATAGAGTGTAGGGTGGAATTTGGATAGGATACAGGATAGGATAGGATAGAGGAGAGGATAGGATAGAGGATAGGATAGGATAGAGGATAGGATAGGATAGGATAGGATAGGATAGAGGGTAGGATAGGATAGAGAATAGGATATGATAGAGGATAGGATAGGATAGAGGATAGGATAAGATAGAGGATAGGATAGGCTAGAGGATAGGATAGGATAGAGGATAGGATAGGATAGGATAGGATAGGATAGAGGATAGGATAGGAAAGAGGATAGGATAGGAAAGAGGATAGGATAGAAGATAGGATAGGATAGAGGATAGGATAGGATAGAGGATAGGATAGGGTAGAGGATAGGATAGGATAGAGGATAGGATAGGATAGAGGATAGGATAGGATAGAGGATAGGATAGGATAGAGGATAGGATAGGATGGAGGATAGGATAGGATAGAGGATAGGATAGGATAGAGGATAGGATAGGATAGAGGAAAGGATAGGATAGAGGATAGGATAGGATAGAGCATAGGATAGGATAGAGGATAGGATAGGATAGAGGATAGAGGATAGGATAGGATAGAGGATAGGATAGGATAGAGGATAGGATAGGGTAGAGGATAGGATAGGATAGAGAATAGGATAGGATAGGATAGAGGATAGGATAAGGTAGAGGATAGGATAGGATAGAGGATAGGCTAGGATAGAGGATAAGATAGGATAGAGGATAGGATAGGATAGAGGAGAGGATAGGATAGAGGATAGGATAGGATAGAGGATAGGATAGGACAGAGGATAGGATAGAGGATAGGATAGGACAGAGGATAGGATAGGATAGAGGATTGGATAGGATAGAGGATAGGATAGGATAGGATAGGATAGGATAGGATAGAGGGTAGGGTAGAATTTGGATAGGATACAGGACAGCATAGGATAGAGTACAGGATAAGATAGAGAATAGGATAGGATAGAGGATATTATAGGGTAGAGGATAGGATAGGATAGAGGATAGGATATGATAGAGGATAGGATAGGATAGAGAATAGGATAGGATAGAGGATAGGGTAGGATATAGGATAGTATAGGATAGAGGATAGGATAGGATAGAGGATAGGATAGTGTAGAGGATAGGATAGGATAGAGGATAGGATAGGATAGAGGATAGGATACGATAGAGGATAGGATAGGATAGAGGATAGGATAGGGTAGAGGATAACATAGGATAGAGAATAGGATAGGATAGAGGATAGGATAGGATAGAGGATAGGATAGGATAGAGGATAGGATAGGATAGAGGATAGGATAGGATAGAGGATAGGATAGGATAGAGGATAGGATAGTGTAGAGGATAGGATAGAGGATAGGATAGGACAGAGGGTAGGGTAGAATTTGGATAGGACACAGGATAGCATAGGATAGAGTACAGGATAGGATAGAGAATAGGATAGGAAAGAGGATATTATAGGGTAGAGGATAGGATAGGATAGAGGATAGGATAGGATAGAGGATAGGATAGGATAGAGGATAGGATAGGGTAGAGGATAGGATAGGATAGAGTGTAGGGTAGAATTTGGATAGGATACAGGATAGGATAGGATAGAGGATTGGATAGGATAGAGTGTAGGGTAGAATTTGGATAGGATACAGGATAGGATAGGATAGAGGAGAGGATAGGATAGAGGATAGGATAGGATAGAGGATAGGATAGGATAGGATAGGATAGGATAGAGGGTAGGATAGGATAGAGAATAGGATATGATAGAGGATAGGATAGGATAGAGGATAGGATAAGATAGAGGATAGGATAGGCTAGAGGATAGGATAGGATAGAGGATAGGATAGGATAGGATAGGATAGGATAGAGGATAGGATAGGAAAGAGGATAGGATAGGAAAGAGGATAGGATAGAAGATAGGATAGGATAGAGGATAGGATAGGATAGAGGATAGGATAGGGTAGAGGATAGGATAGGATAGAGGATAGGATAGGATAGAGGATAGGATAGGATAGAGGATAGGATAGGATAGAGGATAGGATAGGATGGAGGATAGGATAGGATAGAGGATAGGATAGGATAGAGGATAGGATAGGATAGAGGAAAGGATAGGATAGAGGATAGGATAGGATAGAGCATAGGATAGGATAGAGGATAGGATAGGATAGAGGATAGAGGATAGGATAGGATAGAGGATAGGATAGGATAGAGGATAGGATAGGGTAGAGGATAGGATAGGATAGAGAATAGGATAGGATAGGATAGAGGATAGGATAAGGTAGAGGATAGGATAGGATAGAGGATAGGCTAGGATAGAGGATAAGATAGGATAGAGGATAGGATAGGATAGAGGAGAGGATAGGATAGAGGATAGGATAGGATAGAGGATAGGATAGGACAGAGGATAGGATAGAGGATAGGATAGGACAGAGGATAGGATAGGATAGAGGATTGGATAGGATAGAGGATAGGATAGGATAGGATAGGATAGGATAGGATAGAGGGTAGGGTAGAATTTGGATAGGATACAGGACAGCATAGGATAGAGTACAGGATAAGATAGAGAATAGGATAGGATAGAGGATATTATAGGGTAGAGGATAGGATAGGATAGAGGATAGGATATGATAGAGGATAGGATAGGATAGAGAATAGGATAGGATAGAGGATAGGGTAGGATATAGGATAGTATAGGATAGAGGATAGGATAGGATAGAGGATAGGATAGTGTAGAGGATAGGATAGGATAGAGGATAGGATAGGATAGAGGATAGGATACGATAGAGGATAGGATAGGATAGAGGATAGGATAGGGTAGAGGATAACATAGGATAGAGAATAGGATAGGATAGAGGATAGGATAGGATAGAGGATAGGATAGGATAGAGGATAGGATAGGATAGAGGATAGGATAGGATAGAGGAGAGGATAGTATAGAGGATAGGATAGGATAGAGGATAGGATAGGATAGAGGATAGGATAGGATAGAGGATTGGATAGGATAGAGGATAGGATAGGATAGAGGATAGGATAGTGTAGAGGATAGGATAGAGGATAGGATAGGACAGAGGGTAGGGTAGAATTTGGATAGGACACAGGATAGCATAGGATAGAGTACAGGATAGGATAGAGAATAGGATAGGAAAGAGGATATTATAGGGTAGAGGATAGGATAGGATAGAGGATAGGATAGGATAGAGGATAGGATAGGATAGAGGATAGGATAGGGTAGAGGATAGGATAGGATAGAGTGTAGGGTAGAATTTGGATAGGATACAGGATAGGATAGGATAGAGGATAGGATAGGATAGAGTGTAGGGTAGAATTTGGATAGGATACAGGATAGGATAGGATAGAGGAGAGGATAGGATAGAGGATAGGATAGGATAGAGGATAGGATAGGATAGAGGATAGGATAGGATAGAGGATAGGATAGGATAGGATAGGATAGAGGATAGGATAGGATAGGATAGAGGATTGGATAGGATAGAGGGTAGGGTAGAATTTGGATAGGATACAGGATAGCATAGGATAAAGCATAGGATAGGATAGAGGATAGGATAGGATAGAGGATAGGATAGGATAGAGGATAGGATAGGATAGAGGATAGGATAGGATAGAGGATAGGATAGGATAGAGGATAGGATAGGATAAAGGATAGGATAGGATAGAGGAGAGGATAGGATAGATGATAGGATAGGATAGAGGATAGGATAGGATAGAGGATAGGATATGATAGAGGATTGGATAGGATAGAGGATAGGATAGGATAGGATAGGATAGGATAGAGGATAGGATAGGATAGAGAATAGGATATGATAGAGGATAGGATATGATAGAGGATTGGATAGGATAGAGGATAGGATAGGATAGGATAGGATAGGATAGAGGATAGGATAGGAAAGAGGATAGGATAGAAGATAGGATAGGATAGAGGATAGGATAGGATAGAGGATAGGATAGGGTAGAGGATAGGATAGGATAGAGGATAGGATAGGATAGAGGATAGGATAGGATAGAGGATAGGATAGGATAGGATAGGATAGGATAGAGGATAGGATAGGATAGGATAGAGGATAGGATAGGATAGAGGATTGGATAGGATAGAGGGTAGGGTAGAATTTGGATAGGATACAGGATAGCATAGGATAAAGCATAGGATAGGATAGAGGATAGGATAGGATAGAGGATAGGATAGGATAGAGGATAGGATAGGATAGAGGATAGGATAGGATAGAGGATAGGATATGATAGAGGATTGGATATAATAGAGGATAGGATAGGATAGGATAGGATAGGATAGAGGATAGGATAGGATAGAGAATAGGATATGATAGAGGATAGGATAGGATAGAGGATAGGATAAGATAGAGGATAGGATAGGATAGAGGGTATTGTAGAATTTGGATAGGATACAGGATAGCATAGGATAGAGTACAGGATAGGATAGAGAATGGGATAGGATAGAGGATATTATAGGGTAGAGGATAGGATAGGATAGAAGATAGGATAGGATAGAGGATAGGATAGGATAGAGGATAGGATAGGATAGAGGATAGGATAGGTTAGAGGATAGGGTAGAGGATAGGATAGGATAGAGGATAGGATAGGATAGAGGATAGGATAGGATAGGATAGAGGATAGGATAGGATAGAGGATATGATATGTTAGAGGATAGGAAAGAGGATAGTATATAATACAGAATAGGATGGGATTGAGTATAGGATGGGATACAGGATAGGATAGGATGGAGGATAGGATAGGATAGAGGATAGTATAGGATAGAGGATAGGATAGCATAGAGAATAGGATAGGATAGGGGATAGGATAGGATAAAGCATAGGATAGGATAGAGGATAGGATAGGATAGAGGATAGGATAGGATAGAGGATAGGATAGGATAGAGGATAGGATAGGATAGAGGATAGGATATGATAGAGGATAGGATAGGATAGAGGATAGGATAGGATAGTGGATAGGATAGGATAGAGGATAGGATAGGATAGAGGAGCGGATAGGATAGAGGATAGGATAGGATAGAGGATAGGATAGGATAGAGGATAGGATAGGATAGAGGATAGGATAGGGTAGAGGATAGGATAGGATAGATAATAGGATAGGATAGAGGATAGGATAGGATAGAGAATAGGATAGGATAGAGGATATTATGGGGTAGAGGATAGGATAGGATAGAGGATATGATATGATAGAGGATAGGAAAGAGGATAGGATATAATACAGAATAGGATAGGATTGAGTATAGGATGGGATAGAGGATAGGATATGGTATTAGATAGGATAGAGGATAGGAAAGAGGATAGGATATAATACAGAATAGGATAGGATTGAGTATAGGATGGGATAGAGGATAGGATATGGTATTAGATAGGATAGAGGATAGGAAAGAGGATAGGATATAATACAGAATAGGAAAGGATTGAGTATAGGATAGGATAGAGGATAGGATAGGATAGAGGACAGGATAGAGGATAGGATACTATAGAGGATAGGACAGGATAGAGGATGGGATAGGATAGAGGATAGGATAGGATAGAGAATAGGATAGGATAGGGGATAGGATAGGATAGAGGATAGGATAGGATAGAGGATAGGATAGGGTAGAAGATAGGATAGGATAGAGGATAGGATAGGATAGAGGATAGGGTAGGGTAGAGGATAGGATAGGATAGAGGATAGGGTAGATGATAGGATAGGATAGAGGATAGGATAGGATAGAGAATAGGATAGGATAGAGGATAGGATAGGATAGAGGATAGGATAGGATAGAGGATTGGATAGGATAGAGGATAGGATAGTATAGAGGATAGGATAGGATAGAGGATAGGGTAGGATAGAGGATAGGATAGAGGATAGGATAGGATAGAGGCTAGGATAGAGGATAGGATAGGATAGATGATAGGATAGGATAGAGGATAGGATAGGATAGACGATACGATAGGATAGAGGATACGATAGGGTAGAGGATAGGATAGGATAGAGGATATGATAGGATAGAGGATAAGATAGAGGATAGGATAGGATAGAGGATAGGATAGATGATAGGATAGGATAGAGGATAGGATAGGATAGAGAATAGGATAGGATAGAGGATAGGATAGGATAGAGGATAGGATAGGATAGAGGATTGGATAGGATAGGATAGAGGATAGGATAGGATAGGATAGGATAGGATAGAGGATAGGATAGGATAGAGGATAGGATAGGATAGAGGATAGGATAGGATAGAGGATAGGATAGGATAGATGATAGGATAGGATAGAGGATAGG
Source organism: Halictus rubicundus (assembly GCF_050948215.1). Classification (NCBI taxonomy): domain Eukaryota; kingdom Metazoa; phylum Arthropoda; class Insecta; order Hymenoptera; family Halictidae; genus Halictus; species Halictus rubicundus. The sequence goes on along the minus strand of NW_027489056.1, from coordinate 14,749 downwards.
ATAGGATAGAGGATAGGATAGGATAGGATAGGATAGAGGATAGGATAGGATAGAGGATAGGATAGGATAGAGGATAGGGTAGGATAGAGGATAGGATAGAGGATAGGATAGGATAGAGGCTAGGATAGAGGATAGGATAGGATAGATGATAGGATAGGATAGAGGATAGGATAGGATAGACGATACGATAGGATAGATGATAGGATAGGGTAGAGGATAGGATAGGATAGAGGATAAGATAGGATAGAGGATAAGATAGAGGATAGGATATTATAGAGGATAGGATAGAGGATAGGATAGGATTGAGTATAGGATGGGATAGAGGATAGGATAGGGTATTGGATAGGATAGATGATATGATAGGATAGAGGAGAGGATAGGATAGAGGACAGGATAGGATAGAGGATAGGATAGGATAGAGGATAGGATAGGATAGGATAGGATAGAGGATAGGATAGGATAGATGATAGGATAGGGTAGAGGATAGGATAGGATAGAGGATATGATAGGATAGGATAGGATAGGATAGGATAGGATAGGATAGAGGATAGGATAGGATAGGATAGGATACGATAGAGGATAGGATAGGATAGATGATAGGATAGGATAGAGGATAGGATAGGATAGAGGATAGGATAGGATAGGATAGGATAGGATAGAGGATAGGATAGGATAGATGATAGGATAGGGTAGAGGATAGGATAGGATAGAGGATAGGATAGGATAGAGGATTGGATAGGATAGAGGATAGGATAGGATAGAGGATAGGATAGGATAGAGGATAGGATAGGATAGGATAGGATAGAGGATAGGATAGGATAGATGATAGGATAGGGTAGAGGATAAGATAGAGGATAGGATAGGATAGAGGATAGGATAGATGATAGGATAGGTTAGAGGATAGGGTAGGATAGAGGATAGGATAGGATAGAGGATAGGGTAGATGATAGGATAGGATAGAGGATAGGATAGGATAGAGGATAGGGTAGATGATAGGATAGGATAGAGGATAGGATAGGATAGAGAATAGGATAGGATAGAGGATAAGATAGGATAGAGGATAGGATAGGATAGAGGATTGGATAGGATAGAGGATAGGATAGGATAGAGGCTAGGATAGGATAGAGGATAGGATAGGATAGGATAGGATAGAGGATAGGATAGGATAGATGATAGGATAGGGTAGAGGATAGGATAGGATAGAGGATATGATAGGATAGGATAGGATAGGATAGGATAGGATAGAGGATAGGATAGAGGATAGGATAGGATAGACGATAGGATAGGATAGAGGATAGGATAGGGTATAGGATAGGATAGGATAGAGGATATGATAGGATAGAGGATAAGATAGAGGATAGGATAGGATTGAGTATAGGATGGGATAGAGGATAGGATAGGGTATTGGATAGGATAGAGGATAGGATAGGATAGAGGAGAGGATAGGATAGAGGACAGGATAGGATATAGGATAGGATAGGATAGAGGATAGGATAGGATAGAGGATAGGATAGGATAGATGATTGGATAGGATAGAGGATAGGATAGGATAGGATAGGATAGAGGATAGGATAGAGGATAGGATAGAGGATAGGATAGGATAGAGGATAGGATAGGATAGAGGATAGGATAGGATAGAGGATAGGATAGGATAGAGGATAGGATAGGATAGAGGATAGGATAGGATAGAGGATAGGATAGGATAGAGGATAGGATAGGATAGAGGATAGGATAGGATAGAGGATAGGATAGGATAGAGGATAGGATAGGATAGAGGATAGGATAGGATAGAGGATAGGATAGGATAGGATAGGATAGATGATAGGATAGGATAGATGATAGGATAGGATAGAGGATAGGATAGGATAGAGGATAGGATAGGATAGAGGATAGGATAGGATAGGATAGGATAGAGGATAGGATAGGGTAGAGGATAGGATAGGATAGAGAATAGGATAGGATAGAGGATAGGATAGGATAGAGGATAGGATAGGATAGAGGATTGGATAGGATAGAGGATAGGATAGGATAGAGGATTGGATAGGATAGAGGATAGGATAGGATAGAGGATCGGATAGGATAGAGGATAGGATAGGATAGAGGATAGGATAGGATAGAGGATAGGATAGGATAGGATAGGATAGGATAGAGGATAGGATAGGATAGATGATAGGATAGGATAGAGGATAGGATGGGATAGAGGATAGGATAGGATAGAGGATAGGATAGGATAGGATAGGATAGAGGAC
>NW_027489056.1:0-7500 GCF_050948215.1 Halictus rubicundus | reverse complement strand
TGAAGAGTGAAGCTGAAGAGTGAAGTGAAGAGTGAAGTGAAGAGTGAAGTGAAGTGAAGTGAAGTGAGAGTGAAGTGAATTGATGAGAAGTGAGTGAAGTGAAGAGTGAAGTGAAGTGAAGAGTGAAGTGAAGTGAAGTGTGAAGTGAAGGGAAGAGTGAAGTGAAGAGAAGAGTGAAGTGAAGTGAAGAGTGAAGTGAATTGTAAAGTGAAGTGAAGAGTGAAATGAAGTGTAGATTGAAGTGAAGTGAAGAGTGAGGTGAAGAGTGAAGTGATGTGAAGAGTGAAGTGAAGGAAGAGTAAAGTGAAGTGACAGAGTGAAGTGAAGAGAGGAGTGAAGTGAAGTGAAGAGTGAAGTGAAGAGTGAAGTGAAGTGAAGAGTGAAGTGAAGTGAAGAGTGAAGTGAAGTGAAGACGTGAAGTGAAGTGAAGAGTGAAGTGAAGTGAGTGAAGAAGAGTGAGAAGTGAAGAGTGAAGTGAAGTGAAGAGTGAAAGTGAGTGAGGAGTGAAGTGAAGTGAAGAGTGAACGTGAAGTGAAGAGTGAAGTGAAGTGAAGAGTGAAGTGAAGTGAAGTGAAGTGAAGTGAAGTGAAGTGAAGTGAAGAGTGAAGTGAAGTGAAGAGTGAAGTGAAGTGAAGAGTGAGGTGAACGTGAAGTGAAGTGAAGTGAAGAGTGAAGTGAAGTGAAGTGAAGTGAAGTGAAGTGAAGAGTGAAGTGAAGTGAAGAGTAAAGTGAGTGATGAGTGAAGTGAAGTGAAGAGTGAAGTGAAGTGAAGTGAAGTGAAGAGTGAAGTGAAGTGAAGAGTGAAGTGAAGGGAAGAGTGAAGTGAAGAGAAGAGTGAAGTGATGTGATGAGTGAAGTGAATTGTAAAGTGAAGTGAAGAGTGAAATGAAGGTGTAGATTGAAGTGAAGTGAAGAGTGAAGTGAAGAGTGTTGTGAAGTGAAGAGTGAGGTGAAGAGTGAAGTGAGGTGAAGAGTGAAGTGAAGTGAAGAGTAAAGTGAAGTGATGAGTGAAGTGAAGTGAAGAGTGAAGTGAAGTGAAGAGTGAAGTGAAGGGAAGAGTGAAGTGAAGTTGAAGAGTGAAGTGAAGTGAAGAGTGAACGTGAAGTGAAGAGTGAAGTGAAGTGAAGAGTGAAGTGAAGTGAAGAGTGAAGTGAAGTGAAGAGTGAAGTGAAGTGAAGAGTGAAGTGAAGCTGAAGAGTGAAGTGAAGTGAAGAGTGAAGTGAAGTGAAGAGTGAAGTGAAGTGAAGAGTGAAGTGAAAGAGTGAAGAGTGAAGTGAGTGAAGTGAAGTGAAGAGTGAAGTGAATATGAGTGAAGTGAAGTGAAGAGTGAAGTGAAGTGAAGAGGAAGTGAAGTGAAGTGTGAAGTGAAGGGAAGAGTGAAGTGAAGAGAAGAGTGAAGATGAAGTGAAGAGTGAAGTGAATTGTAAAGTGAACGTGAAGAAGTGAAAGAAGAGTAGATTGAAGTGAAGTGAAGAGTGAGGTGAAGCAGTGAAGTGATGTGAAGAGTGAAGTGAAGTGAAGAGTAAAGTGAAGTGAAGAGTGAAGTGAAGAGAGGAGTGAACGTGAAGTGAAGAGTGAAGTGAAGAGTGAAGGGAAGTGAAGAGTGAAGTGAAGTGAAGAGTGAAGTGAAGTGAAGAGTGAAGTGAAGTGAGAGTGAAGTGAAGTGAAGAGTGAAGTGAAGTGAAGAGTGAAGTGAAGTGAGGAGTGAAGTGAAGTGAAGAGTGAAGTGAAGAGTGAAGTGAAGTGAAGAGTGAAGTGAAGTGAAGAGTGAAGTGAAGTGAAGAGTGAACGTGAAGTGAAGAGTGAAGTGAAGTGAAGAGTGAAGTGAAGTGAAGAGTGAAGTGAAGACGTGAAGTGAAGCTGAAGTGAAGTGAAGAGTGAAGTGAAGTGAAGAGTGAAGTGAAGTGAAGACGTGAAGTGAAGTGGAGAGTGAAGTGAAGTGAAGAGTAAAGTGAAGGGAAGAGTGAAGTGAAGTGAAGTGAAGTGAAGAGTGAAGTGAAGTGAAGAGTGAAATGAAGTGAAGAGTGAAGTGAAGTGATGAGTGAAGTGAAGTGAAGAGTGAAGTGAAAGTGAAGTGAAGTGAAGTGAAAGAGTGAAGTGAAGTGAAGAGTGAAGTGAAGTGAAGAGTGAAGTGAAGTGAAGAGTGAAGTGAAGTGAAGAGTGACGTGAATTGAAGAGAAGTGAAAGTGAAGTGAAGAGTGAAGTGAATTGAAGAGTGAAGTGAAGTGAAGAGTGAAGTGAAGTGAAGAGTGAAGTGAAGTGGAGAGTGAAGTGAAGTGAAGAGTAAAGTGAAGTGAAGAGTGAAGTGAAGTGAAGTGAAGTGAAGAGTGAAGTGAAGTGAAGAGTGAAGTGAAGTGAAGAGTGAAGTGAAGTGATGAGTGAAGTGAAGTGATGAGTGAAGTCGAAGTGAAGTGAAGTGAAGACGTGAAGTGAAGTGAAGAGTGAAGTGAAGTGAAGAGTGAAGTGAAGTGAAGAGTGAAGTGAAGTGAAGAGTGAAGTGAAGTGAAGAGTGAAGTGAAGTGAAGAGTGAAGTGAAGTGAAGAGTGAAGTGAAGTGAAGAGTGAAGTGAAGTGAAGCAGTGAAGTGAAGTGAAGAGTGAAGTGAAGTGAAGAGTGAAGTGAAGTGAAGAGTGAAGTGAAGAGTGAAGTGAAGAGTGAAGTGAAGTGAGTGAAGTGAAGAGTGAAGTGAATTGATGAGTGAAGTGAAGTGAAGAGTGAAGTGAAGTGAAGAGTGAAGTGAAGTGAAGTGTGAAGTGAAGGGAAGACGTGAAGTGAAGAGAAGAGTGAAGTGAAGTGAAGAGTGAAGTGAATTGTAAAGTGAAGTGAAGAGTGAAATGAAGTGTAGATTGAAGTGAAGTGAAGAGTGAGGTGAAGAGTGAAGTGATGTGAAGAGTGAAGTGAAGTGAAGTGTAAAGTGAAGTGAAGAGTGAAGTGAAGTGAGGAGTGAAGTGAAGTGAAGAGTGAAGTGAAGAGTGAAGTGAAGTGAAGTGAAGTGAAGTGAAGTGATGTGAAGAGTGAAGTGAAGTGAAGAGTAAAGTGAAGTGATGAGTGAAGTGAAGTGAAGAGTGAAGTGAAGTGAAGTGAAGTGAAGAGTGAAGTGAAGTGAAGAGTGAAGTGAAGTGAAGAGTGAAGTGAATTGAAGAGTGAAGTGAAGTGAAGAGTGAAGTGAGGTGAAGAGTGAAGTGAAGTGGAGAGTGAAGTGAAGTGAAGAGTGAAGTGAAGTGATGAGTAAAGTGAAGAGTGAAGTGAAGCTGAAGAGTGAAGTGAAGTGATGAGTAAAGTGAAGAGTGAAGTGAAGTGAAGAGTGAAGTAAAGTGAAGAGTTAAGTGAACGTGATGAAGTGAAGTGAAGAGTGAAGTGAAGTGAAGAGTGAGCGTGAAGAGTAAAGTGAAGTGATGAGTGAAGTGAAGTGAAGAGTGAAGAGAAGTGAAGTGAAGTGAAGAGTGAAGTGAAGTGAAGAGTGAAGTGAAGTGAAGAGTGAAGTGAATTGAAGAGTGAAGTGAAAGTGAAGAGTGAAGTGAAGTGAAGAGTAAAGTGAAGTGATGAGTGAAGTGAAGTGAAGAGTGAACGTGAAGTGAAGTGAAGTGAAGTGAAGAGTGAGTGAAGTGAAGAGTGAAGTGAAGTGATGAGTGAAGTGAAGTGAAGAGTGAGGTGAAGTGAAGGTGAAGTGAAGTGAAGAGTGAAGTGAAGTGAAGTGAAGTGAAGTGAAGTGAAGTGATGTGAAGAGTGAAGTGAAGTGAAGAGTAAAGTGAAGTGATGAGTGAAGTGAAGTGAAGAGTGAAGTGAAGTGAAGTGAAGTGAAGAGTGAAGTGAAGTGAAGAGTGAAGTGAAGGGAAGAGTGAAGTGAAGAGAAGAGTGAAGTGATGTGATGAGTGAAGTGAATTGTAAAGTGAAGTGAAGAGTGAAATGAAGTGTAGATTGAAGTGAAGTGAAGAGTGAAGTGAAGAGTGTTGTGAAGTGAAGAGTGAGGTGAAGAGTGAAGTGAGGTGAAGAGCTGAAGTGAAGTGAAGAGTAAAGTGAAGTGATGAGTGAAGTGAGGTGAGGAGTGAAGTGAAGTGAAGAGTGAAGTGAAGTGATGAGTGAAGTGAAGCTGAAGAGTGAAGTGAAGAGTGAAGTGAAGTGAAGAGTGAAGTGAAGAGTGAAGTAAAGTGAAGAGTGAAGTGAAGTGAAGAGTGAAGTGAAGTGAAGAGTGAAGTGAAGTGAAGTGAAGTGAAGTGAAGAGTGAAGTGAAGTGAAGAGTGAAGTGAAGTGATGAGTGAAGTGAAGTGAAGAGTTGAAGTGAAGTGAAGAGTGAAGTGAAGTGAAGAAGTGAAGTGAAGTGAAGCAGTGAAGTGAAGTGAAGTGAAGTGAAGTGAAGAGTGAAGTGAAGTGAATTGAAGAGTGAAAGTGAAGTGAAGAGTGAAGTGAAGTGAAGAGTGAAGTGAAGTGGAGAGTGAAGTGAAGTGAAGAGTGAAGTGAAGTGATGAGTGAAGTGAAGAGTGAAGTGAAGTGAAGAGTGAGGTGAAGAGTGAAGTGATGTGAAGAGTGAAGTGAAGTGAAGAGTAAAGTGAGGTGAAGAGTGAAGTGAGGTGAGGAGTGAAGTGAAGTGAAGAGTGAAGTGAAGTGATGAGTGAAGTGAAGTGAAGAGTGAAGTGAAGAGTGAAGTGAAGTGAAGAGTGAAGTGAAGAGTGAAGTAAAGTGAAGAGTGAAGTGAAGTGAAGAGTGTAGTGAAGTGAAGAGTGAAGTGAATTGAAGAGTGAAGTGAAGCTGAAGAGTGAAGTGAAGTGAAGAGTGAAGTGAAGTGGAGAGTGAAGTGAAGTGAAGAGTGAAGTGAAGTGATGAGTAAAGGTGAAGAGTGAAGTGAAGTTGAAGAGTAAAGTAAAGTGAAGAGTGAAGTGAAGTGAAGAGTGAAGTGAAGTGAGGAGTAAAGTGAAGTGAAGAGTGAAGTGAAGTGAAGAGTGAAGTGAAGTGAAAAGTGAAGTGAAGTGGAGAGTGAAGTGAAGTGAAGAGTGAAGTGAAATGAAGAGTGACAGGGAAGTGAAGAGTGTGGTGAAGTGAAGAGTGAAGGGAAGAGTGAAGTGAAGTGAAGAGTGAAGTGAAGTGTAGATTGAAGGGAAGTGGAGGGTGGTGTGAAGTGAAGAGGGAAGTGAAGAGTGAAGTGAGTTGTAATGTGAAGTGAAGAGTGAAATGAAGTGTAGATTGAAGTGAAGTGGAGGGTGGTGTGAAGTGAAGAGGGAAGTGAAGAGTGAAGTGAGTTGTAATGTGAAGTGAAGAGTGAAATGAAGTGTAGATTGAAGTGAAGTGGAGGGTGGTGTGAAGTGAAGAGGGAAGTGAAGAGTGATGTGATGTGAAGAGTGAAGTGAAGTGAAGAGTAAAATGTTGTGAAGAGTGAAGTGAAGTGGAGAGTGAACGTGAAGTGAAGAGTGAAGTGAAGTGGTGAGTGAAGTGAAGTGAAGAGTAAAGTGAAGTGAAGAGTGAAGTGAAGTGAAAGAGTGAAGTGAAGTGAAGAGTGAAGTGAAGTGAAGAGTGAAGTGAAGAGAAGAGTGAAGTGAACGTGAAGAGTGAAGTGAAGTGAATAAGTGAAGTGAAGTGCAGAGTGAAGTGAAGTGAAGAGTGATGTGAAGTGAAGAAGTGAAGTGAAGATGAAGAGTGAAGTGAAGTGAAGAGTGAAGTGAAGTGAAGAGTGAAGTGAAGTGAAGAGTGAAGTGAAGAGGAGGGTGAAGTGAAGTGAAAAGTGAAGTGAAGTGGAGAGTGGAGTGAAGTGAAGAGTGAAGTGTAGTGAAGAGTGAAGTGAAGTGAAGAATGAAGTGAAGTGAAGGGTGAAATGAAGTGTAGATTGAAATGAAGTGGAGGGTGGTGTGTAGTGAAGAGGGAAGTGAAGAGTTATGTGATGTGAAGAGTGAAGTGAAGCTTGAAGAGTGAAGTGAAGTGAAGTGAAGAGTGAAGTGAAGTGAAGAGTGAAGTGAAGTGAAGAGTAAAGTGAAGACGTAAGTGAAGTGAAGAGTGAAGTGAAGTGAAGAGTGAAGTGAAGTGAAGAGTGAAGTGAAGTGAGGAGTGAAGTGAAGTGAAGAGTAAAGTGTTGTGAAGAGTGAAGTGAAATGGAGAGTGAAGTGAAGGGTAGAGTGAAGTGGAGTGAAGGGTGAAGTGAATTTGGAGTATTGTAAAGAGTGAAGTGAAGTGAAGACGTGAGGTGAAGTGAAGAGTGAAGTGAAGTGAAGAGTGATGTGAAGTGGAGAAGTGACAGTGAAGTGAAGAGTGAAGTGGAAGTGAAGTGAAGTGAAGTGAAGAGTGGTGTGAATTGAAGAGTGATGTGAAGTGAAGAGTGAAGTGAAGTGAAGAGTGAAGTGAAGTGAAGAGTGAAGTGAAGTGAAGAGTGAAGTGCAGTGAAGAGTGAAGTGAAGTGAAGGGGTGAAGTGGAGTGAAGGCGTGAAGTGAATCTTGGAGTACAAGTAAAGAGTGAAGTGAATTGAAGAGTGAAGTGAGTGAGTGAAGAGTGAAGTGAAGTGAAGTGAAGAGTGAAGTGAAGTGAAGTGAAGTGAAGAGTGAAGTGAAGTGAAGACGTGAAGTGAAGTGAAGAGTGAAGTGAAGTGAAGAAAGTGAAGTGAAGAGTGACGTGAAGTGAGAGTGCAAGCTGAAGTGAAGTGAAGTGAAGTGAAGTGAAGTGAAGAGAGTGAAGTGCGAAGAGTGAAGTGAAGTGCAAGTGAAGAGAAGTGAAGTGAAGAGAAGTGAAGTGCAAGAAGATGAAGTGAAGTGAGAAGAGTGAAGTGACAGAGAAAGAGTGACGTGACAGCAGTGAAGTGATCGATCCCTATCCTATCACTCTTCCACTATCCTATCTATATCTATACGATCCCTCTCCTCTATCCTATCCTATCCTTTATCCTATCCATCTCTATCTATCCTATCCTATATCCTATCCAACTACTCTCTATCCTATCCTCTATCCTATCCTATCCTCTATCCATATCCTATCCTCTATCCTATCCTATGCCTTTATCCTATGCTATCCTGTATCCTATCCTAAATTCTATCCTACTCCTATCCTCTCAATCCTATCCATCATATCCTATCCTATCCTCTACCTCTATCCTATCCTATCCTCTAATCCTATCCTATCCTCTATCCTATCCTATCCTCTATCCTATCCTATCCTCTATCCTATCCTCTCCTCTATTCCTATCACTATCCTGTATCCTATCCAAATTCTACCCTACACTCTATCCCTATCCTATCCTCTATCCTATCCTATCCTGTATCCTATCCAAATTCTACCCTACACTCTATCCTATCCTATCCTCTACCCTATCCTATCCTCTATCCTATCCTATCCTCTATCCTATCCTATCCCTCTATCCTATCCTATCCTCTACCCTATAATATCCTCTTTCCTATCCTATTCTCTATCCTATCCTGTACTCCTATCCTATGCTATCCTGTGTCCTATCCAAATTCTACCCTACCCTCTGTCCTATCCTATCCTCTATCCTATCCTCTACACTATCCTATCCTCTATCCTATCCTA